>NW_024082041.1:0-28356 GCF_003009895.1 Hyaena hyaena | reverse complement strand
ACAAATACCATATGTTTGCACGTATAGGAGGATTAGGAGGAACTTGACGGAGGACCAAGGGGGAGAAGAAGGGCGGAAATGGTGGGGGAAAGGGAGAGAGGCAAACCATGAGAGACTCTTGAATGCTGACAAAAACTGAGGACTGATGGATGTGGGGGGGAGGGGGGGATGGGCATGAAGGAGGGCACTTTGGGGATGAGCACTGAGTGTTATGTAGAAACTAATTTGACAATAAACTATTTGTAAAAAAAAATAAAATAAAATAAAAGATAAAAGGCATTGGAAAGATTAGTAAATTCTGACTATATCAACATTTTAATGTTCTGAAGGATAAATAAAATACTAATAAATAAATTAATCTAAGATGATAAGACAAGAAAACATTTCCAATATAAAACAAAGTCTGCTTTCCAGAAAGTATTTTGTAAAAACCCACACTTTTGAAAAATAGGCAAAAGATTTAAAGACTTTTCATTGACAATAAACACATGAAAGATATCCAACTTGAAGAATAAAGGGTGAAAAATAAATAATGAGATATATCTTCAGATTTTTAAATCAGAAAACTTATGGGTTGGGGGCATATGAGATTTTATGATGGATTTGGAGAGTAATTTGGCATTATAAATCAAAAATTTAAATGTACATGAAGTATGAGTCATCACTTCAGCTTCTTAGAATCTATTTTAAACATTTATATTCGTGCAGAAGGAAGAATGTACAATCATCTCATTTATTCATAACTGAGAAAACAATTACCTTTGTGAGGAACTGGCATTATCAATTGCTTAGATTTTATTTGTAATGTTTAGATATTTTAAATAAGAATAGAATCAAGATTCAAATTTAAAATAGGAATGAAAGGATCTGGTAAATCCTAAATATTGAATGACTAAGAATGACACAATGTATTACTAAATGAAAACACTAAGGCACGTTAAACTGTGATACCATTTGGGTTCCCTAAGAAAAGCAAGCCATTACATTGGTGCATGTATAGAAAAGATCTGAAAGGCCAACAGACAAAACAGTATGAGTAGTTTTCTTTAAAACAGAGTTGAGAATTTGAGTGTTGGGAATGTGAAACTTTCCTAAAAATGTTTAGTATTCTCATATCAAAAAAGAAAAGCTACCCTAAGCAATCTATATACACCGAATGCAATCCCTATCTAAATAACACCAGCATTCTTTACAGAGCTAGAACAAACAATTCTAAAATTTGTATGGAACCATAAAAGACTCTGAATAGCCAAAGTAATGTTGATAAAGAACATCAAAGCTGGAGGCATCACAATTCCACTCTTCAAGCTGTGTTACAGAGCTACAATCATCAAGAGATAAAATTTGGGAGGGAGGTCCACCTGTCAGGCTGACAGCTTGGACATCAAGCTGTATTACAAAGCTGTAATCATTAAGACAGTATGGTACTGGCATAAGAAGAGACACATAGATCAATGGAACAGAACAGAGAACCCAGAAATGGACCCAGAAATGTATGGCCAACTACTATCTGACAAAGCAGGAAAGAATATTCAATGGAAAAAGGACAGTCTTTTCAGCAAATGATGTTGGGAAAACTGGACAGTGACATGCAGAAGAATGAACTACTTTCTACACCATACACAGCAATAAGCTCAAAATGGATGAAAGACCTAAACATAAGACAGGAATGAATCAAAATTCTAGAGGAGAAAGCAGGCCACAACCTCTTTGAACTCAGCCATATTAACTTCTTACTAGACCTGTTTCTGGAGGCAAGGGAAACAAAAGTAAACATGAAGTGTTTGGACCTTATCAAGATAAAAAAAAAAAAAGCTTCTGCACAGAGAAGGAAACAATCAGCAAAACTGAAAGGCAACTGACAGAATGGGAGAAGACATTTGCAAATGACATATCAGATAAAGGGTTAGAATCCAAAGTCTATGAAGAACTTATCAAACTCAACACCCAAATCCAGTGAAGAAATGGGCAAAAGACATGAAGAGACACTTTTGCAAAGAAGACATCCAGATGGCTAACACACACATGAAAAGATGCTCAATATCACTCATTAGCAGAAAAATACAAATCAAAACCCCAATGAGATACCACCTCACATCTGTCAGAATGGCTAAAATTAACAACTCAGGAAACAACAGATGCTGACAAGGATGAGAAGAAACGAGAACACTTTTGCACTGGTGCAAACTGGTGCAGCCACTGTGGAAAATAGTATTGAGGTCCCTCAAAAAAAAAAAAAAAATAGAGCTTCCCTATGACCCAGCAATTATACCACTATTTATCCAAAAGATACAAAAATGCACATGCACCCCAATGTTTACAGCATCACTATCAACAGTAGACAAATTATGGAAAGAGCACAAATGTCCACTGACTGATGAAAGAATAAAGAAGATGGGGCATAGGGGTGCCTGGGGGGCTCATCCAGTTAAGTGTCTGACTCTGGCTGATAGTGCGAAGACTGCTTCAGATTCTGTCTCCCTTGCTCTCTCTCTACCCCCTCCTGCTCATGTGATCTCTCCCTCTTGCTCTATCAAAAATAAACAAACAAACATTAAAAAAAGAAGATGTGGTATAATATATACAATAGAATATTACTTGGTGATTGAAAAGAATGAAATCTTGTCATTTGTAACAATGTGGATGGAACTAGTACGTATTATGCTAAGTGAAATAAGACAGTCAGAGAAAGACAGATACCATATGATTTCACTCATGAGATCATGAGTGATCTAAATGATATCAAAGGATATAAAAACAGAGAGGAAGGCAAACCCTTAGGATTCTTAAATACAGAGAACAAACTGAGGATTGCTGGAGGGGATGTGGTTGGGGGGTCAGGCTAGGTGGGTGATGGGCATTAAGGAGGGCATTTGTTGGGGCGGCTGGGTGGCTTAGTCGGTTAAGCGTCTGACTTTCGCTTAGGTCATGATCTCGTGGTTTGTGGGTTCGAGCCCCACGTCGGGCTCTGTGCTAACTGCCAGCTCAGAGCCTGGAGCCTGTTTCAGTCTGTGACTCCCTCTCTCTCTGACCCTCCCCTGCTCACACTGTCTCTCTCTCTCTCCTAGAAATTAAATAAATAAAACATTTAAAAAAATTAAAAAAAAAAAGGAGGGCATTTGTTGTGATGAACACTGGGTGTTGAATGTAAGTGATGAATCACTAAATTCTACTCCTGAAACCATTATTACACTATATGTTAACTAACCTGGATTTAATTAAAATTAAAAAATAATAACAATAATTTAAAAAAAGAGAAAACCCACAGACAAGGAAATTTAACCCTTTTCTATTAAATATATGCAATTTAAAATTAATGTAACTGGATGTGTATTCTATTTTTTCTACTTAAATGAAAATTTTAAATGAGCACTATGATTTTTCTGGAGTCTTTCAGTATATTGAAACTCCTTTCCAATCTAACCTCTGGAAACACCCAAAGAGTACAAAATAAATAAATAAAATTCAACAGTCAGGGCTCATTGCCAGTCTTGTTTTATCTCATGTTTAATGAGCATGCCTTTTCCAGTAACAATAATACCCAATATAAAATGACTCACTATTATAAAGATTTAGATATATTACTAGTGAACCAATGTCTCCTAAAACAAAACAAACAAACAAATACTAAAATGCCTGTCACAACATGATTACTCTATAAGACAGCTCTAATTCCTGTCTCTCAAGTCCAGCATCAAAAGAGCCATTCTGTTACATTTATCCTTCTACCCCAGGGCAGCTAAAAGCTGAATGAAAAAGTACAAATTCAGATCATATATTGAACATTGTACCTCCTGTGCTTGGGTCCCTCTCCCTCACCTAACACCATTCACGAAATGCTCTTCTAGCATTACCAAGTATTTTTTTTTTAATTTGGTTTTATAAAAAATCACCACTGCAATGAACAACGAGTATACCCATTTACAACTCGGAATGATTTCTTTATGGCTCAGTTATTAAACCATGAAAAAGAGTGTTTATAATCAAAGTGCTGACACAACATTAACAATAATGATGAGAAGGACATTGTTATAATACAGCTGTCGCAGTTGTTCATTATTTGTGGTAGAGGGAAATCATGTTCCAATGGTTCTTCTATAAAACATTAGTTAAAGAAATGCCAATACCAACATCCTCAAGCTGCCTCATAAGAAGCTCTCATTTTAGCTGACATATCTGTAAGTGCCAGTAAAGCCAATTTTCAGTGTTATAGAAAAATTACAAAATTGAAGTACCCCTCCACACCCTTATTTATCTGACATGTTCATAACAGAAATGCAAAACCATAAAATAGGGCTGTCTGAGCTGGGAAAACAAAGAGTAATTAATCACATTAACAGAAACCTGGCTTACAAAGTGCTGATCAACAAAACATCCATTCTAGAGACATGGCTCATTTATCAGAACTGAGAAGAGGATAGGATCTCACAAAAGGACAGGACGGGCATGAATTCTGAGTGATTAGGAAATTACATGACAGGTTTCTTGCAGGTGTCTTCTGAATGGAAATTCCATAGGCTCGTGAATTTCACAGTAGCAAGCGAATTCTCCAATTTAAATACCCACATTGATTTTGTACCGCAAGTGAAAACATACATTCATTCAACCAATATTGGCTAATTATCATGTTCTAGGTACTGGATAATAGCAGTGAATGATAAAGATCCCACCCTCAATGAACTTACCTTCTGCTGGGACAGCAGACAAACTAAATCAGCAGATTATTTAGATGGTAGAGGATGTTAAACAGGCATTGGAATTATCTAGGGGTAAGTGACATCAGCAGATTTGGCCTTTTCTAATAGGAAAGTTGATCAGAAATTTAAAAAGGGGATTAACTAATAAGGCTTCACAGGCCATGAAAAAAGGCAAAAGCTTTATTATGACTGAGATGGCAAGACACTGTAAGGTTTGAGCACAGCAAGGACATCATCTGACTTACATTTAAATTGGGTCATTCCAATGGCTGTGTTGACAGCTGACAATAAAGGTTCAAGAGCAAAACAAATGCTACATGAAATAAGTCAGTTGGGGAAAGATAAATACCATATGATTTCACTCTATGTGGAATTTAAGAAACAATAAATTAACAAAGTGGGGAAAAAAGACACAAATGAAGAAAAAGACTCTTAACTATAGAGAACAAACTGATGGGGTGGGGGATGGGTGAAATAAGTGATGGACATTAAGGGGGGCACGTGTAGTGGTGAGCATTGGGTGTTGTATAGAAATGATGAATCACTATATTGTACACCTGAAACTAATTCTGCACTGTATGTAAGCTAACTGGAATTGAAATAAAAAAACTTTCTTAAAAAAGATTAGAAACAAAAAGAGAAGTTAATAGGTTACTGCCATAATCCAGGAAAGGGGCAATGAGTAGATCAGTCTGGGTTAATATGAGCAAAGGCAATTAAGAAGTGGCCAGAATTCCAGATTCGTTTTAAAAGTAGTCAAGGTAGGATTTACTGTTAGACAAATATGGATATGAGAAGAAGAAAAGCATCACATCTAGCCCTAGAGATTTTGGCCTCAGCAGCTGGAAGGCTTAGATATAAGAAACCTGCGGGAGAAGAAGATCCAGAATTCAGTGTGGGACAGGGTGAACTTGAGGTATCTCTCAGGCATGTAAAAAGAGACACTGCTCATGAAGTTGGCTGTAGAGGTCTGCACTTTAGGAGAGAGGCTGAGTGGACACAGACAAATGCAGACCATCAATGACCATTAATCAATGGCTGCTATTTAAAACCATCAAAGCTATGACACAGATGAGATTACCAAATGGGCTGGTAGAGAGAAGAGGCCTGTATTTTGAATTCTGGGGAATGAAAAGAAGTGGCCAGTAAAGGAATAGGAAAAGCAGGAGTGTCCATGGTCCTGGGAGCCAAAGGACAGTTCTTCAAACAGGAGCCAGGCCAACTGAGGGTACCAAAACATCCGAAATTTCTACAAAAATGTGGGCGAAGCCTGTGACTGGAATAAGTTTAAGAGAGAAGGAGGGAAGAAGACTGGAGAGAATGAATAAAAGACAAATATTTTAAGGAGTGTTACTATACATAGAGACATGGAGAGATACAGTGGGAGCTGGTGGGGAAGAAGGATCAAGAGAAGGGTTTTTGATTTATGAAAAGAGAAGAAATAATAGCTTGTTTGGATGATATTGAGAATTACTTAGAGAGGGGAATCCTGTTGGTATGGGAAAGAAAGGGATGAATTACTGGAACTATGATCGTATATATAAGAGAGGGAGTAATACAGATAGGACCAGAGATACTGTAGATATGATGCAGGCAGAAACTTGCATATCTCCACTGATGGCTTCCTGTTGTTCAGTGAAATATAAAGTATGTTCACAAGGTGAGAGTAAGGATGGGAGAGAAGATGGGAAGCTTCAGATGACACAGGTATAAAACTGTCAAGTGGGAGAGTGGTAGAGGGAATGCGTGATGGGACTGCAGCATGAAATACTGGCACCACTGAGGACACATCAATAGTTACAAACTGAAAGCAAGAGCAATCTGCATGCTGGGTGTTTCTCCATAGCCATATTTAGCTGCAGGGGTGCAGGTGCAGAGCAGATAGATAACAGAATTTACCTGTTGATGGCTGAGTTGTGCCTTGGGAGAATAACAAAGTTAGCAAGCAGGAGGAGAGCTGAAAGTGTGTGCAAGGACACACAGTAGCTGAGAAGAGACATAAAGACAAAAGGGGAGGGACAGACTGAAAAGTGGGGAGCATTACTAAGTCCCATGTCACAGGGAGGTAAAGGATTGCTGGATTCCAGGCACTAGAGAGTGTGGGCTAGTTAACACAGAAGACAGTCCAATAAAGATGCCTCAGATTGGGAGAGGACACTGGAAATGGACATATCTAGTGGAATGCCAAATGGTGAAGAGTGAAAATTAATGAATGACTGTTTTTAAAGGCTATCTTTCTACTGAATGCTGTATTAGTTCTTTATCACTGCAATAACAAAATGCCTCAAATTTAATGACTTCAAATAACACAAATTTATACAGTTCAGTAGGTCAGAAATCCAAAATGGGTCTCACTGAATTAGAATCAGGGTCTGCAGGGTCATTCATTTCTGAAGGCTTTTGGGTAGAAGGCATTTCTTTGCCATGCCCAGCTTTTAGGAGTGGCCTGCATTCCCTGACTCATGGTCCTCCTCCATCTGCAAAGACTGCAAGAGCATGTCAAGCATTTCTCGTTTCACTTCACTCTGACCTCCTTTTCTGTCTCTTCCACAATTACCACTATGAATGCACTGGGTGTACCCAGATACCATCAGTTCAGCTGATTAGCAACCTTAATTCTATCTGCTACCATAATTCCGTTTTTTATGCAACACGACAAAGACACCCATAGGTTCTAGGGATTAGACGAGGACATTTGGGGATGGGGGTGCGTGTACTACATTGTAATTATTTAAACGTCATCATACAACCATTTGTATGAAGGAAATATAACAGAAGAATAGAAATACATACTCTGTTTCAAATTCATTTCCCCCCCCCCCCCCGGATTTATCCTTCTAATAGCATTGCTTATACCAATATAAAAACTAATTTGAGATTGACAGAGCAACTATCTGGTAGCAGGGTAACAAGCTAGACTCATGCTCAGTGGCAACAAACACCTCTATAACTTAAGATTGGTCAGAGGTCAACTATATGAAACTTAATTCATTTACGTAATCATATTTCCAGGAACCTACGCAAATTACCTCAAGTTGAACATGTATCTTACTTTGTTAAAACTATACAACCTTTGGCTTTCAAATAAAAACCCAGCCGGTTTATTCTTTCTTCTCAGCATAACCTTTAATGACAAACATTGAAGTATTTGATTTCTTCATCCTGCCACCGAACTAATTTTTGCTATTCATGAGAAATGCCTGAGATGTGCTTTTTCCCCTCTCCACTCTTCCTAGGGATCCCTTTCCTCATTGCTAAGGAGATGTGCCTTGTAGCCCAGTGACCTCTGGGCATGCACATCCTGGTGTGTAGTAGAGTATGCTATGCTCCCCATAATGTCAGTCATTATTCTTCCTGACTTTACTTGTGCTCTCTGGTTGAAGCACTTAGGATTAATGAAGCATTTGTTCTCAATCAAGAAGCTATTTATGAATATAGTTCCACTTACAATAAGCTATGTAGACTTTCTTTCTCTCATTACCAAGTGGAGGGAGGAAGGAAAATGATGTTTATTGAAAGGAAGAAGAAAGTACAGGGAAAAAAAATGATTTGTGACTTTTTAGCCTGTAAGAAGTTCCCTAACAGGAAGGCCTCCACAACAGAGTTATGCTGTCAGGATAACTAGTACCCTCAAATGTGCTGTCCTTTTTGGTTAAAGTAACATAATTATTACTACCCTGGACTTTGTGAGCCAAGGGTTAAGACCACAGCTGTTTAGAATAATCTGACTCTTCAGGATGCAAGAGGTCATTGTGAACTCAAATGTGTTTCTTCAAAGGGGAGAGTATGGTCCTGGCTAGTATCCTACAGGAACACCCCAATGGAGAGAAGCAGTTACAGAAGCAACCACTTGGCTACAAACAGCGACTGCTCACTTGTAAATGCCCTGCCTTTAACAAGAATGGAGTCTTTTTCTACTAGTTTTACTGTATATGGGGATCAAAGTCAGCCTTTTAGGCCGACAGCCTCCCATCACCTGGTCTTAACAATGTCTTATGGAATAAAAAAAAAAAATACAATATAAAACACATCACAGGGAGCAGCAGCACCACCATGACCTCTCAAGGCCATAAGCCAATCTGATCTAAAAATCAATGTCTCTGATCTACAAAGCCACTTCAGAGCCCTTCGTAAAAGAAAAATGTCAATGCTGTTGTCAGTTGGGAAATTGGATTCAGGAGATTATACAGTTCTGGGGAAGGTCCTATGGGCAGAAACTAAAGTAAATACAAAAGAGTAAAGAAACTGCTCAACTCAACCACCAGTAATGCTAATTATCTTACATTAAGTAGATAACTAATTAGTGTAATTACACTAGAAGTTAGTGCTGGATTAATTTTCAATGTAAACAGACAAAAATCATTCAAAAACATTGTTCAAAAGCTGGCCAATTGCTTAGCTTTCTTCTCACTCTAAAAACAAGAAACTGAGAAGTAAAGAGTCTGGTCTAGAAATCTGAAGACCTGAGTAGTCCCATGAATCCAGGCTATCTTACCATATTGTGAGGTGATCCTAGGGGTAAAAGGCTTACTGTTCAAATCCTGGTTCATTATCTTTAAAAGGAGATTTTTGAGAGAGATGAAGAATTCTTTAGTCCTTGTCAGTATTACATTTTATGGAAGCTGTATGCTATTTATTTAGTTTATATTTAAATCAAGAGTTATCCTGAATTTGTCAGTCAAAAGTTGAAAAATAAAACTTTTTCTAAGATAAAAGACTTCTAAGAGCATAATTATTAGTACTTTCTAACATCTTTTATCAAAACTGTTATTTACATACCTGGAGAGCTAAAGAGGGAGAATAATGGTTGTTATGTGGTAAAGGTAACATAAATCTTATACATACAAATATTCTTTATTAATATCCACCCTAAGAGAACTCCTACTTTAGAGAGAGGTCAAGCACTACTTGAGATTCAACATAGCTAAGTTAGGATTGCTTCATAAGAGATGCACCTCCATTTATAGGACCCAGTCTCGATGCAATGTAGGAACCAAAGACTATACCTAATAAACCACCTTCCTCCACCCACCAACCATCAAGCAGAGTAAAGAGAAAGCTACACAGGTTGGCACTCCATCATTCCCAAAGGTCTAAAGAACCACCATTTCTAAGAGGTGGATCATTTTTGCCTGAAATCTAAGAGTTGACAGACTAAGGTATACTCCAAAGATCAGGAGTTCAGACAAATGCATTTCAACAAATGACTTAGATTCTTCAGTCTACAAGCCTTAGTGACACTATGGGGTGAGTTTTTTAAATACCTACTTCAAGAATTTCTATAATTTAAGTTTCCATAATTTACTGCAGAAAAAATACTTCATTTTCTTTCAGGAGTCAAATAAAATAGCTATGTTCAGAGGGCATGAACGGCAACCACTATCCATCTATAGATATCACTTATTTACAGTCAAGCAGTAAAACAATAAACACCAACATGTTTATCTTTAATCATTGTAATTGCATATTCCATTCTTTATAAGGAAAGGAAATGCAAATTCCAAATGTTCTTCAAGGTATAACGTGCTCATATCTATTTGTTGCTCCATTTTAAAAAGCAAACAAATAAGAAAAATAAAGGGCACAGTGAGTAAATGTGAAAACACATTTCATGTTTGGGTTTTGATTTCCTGAAACCATTTTGGGGGAAAAAAGCCCCCAAATATAATGTTACACATATATAACTATATTATTCTACAGAGTACAATAAATGGTTTTCAATAGATAATAAATGTGTGCAATTACCAAGTTTGTGCATTTCATTATACAGAATGAAAACTCTAACCTCCAAAGGGGTTTTTAAATTTTTCATTACGAAATCTGTTTTTTGATAAAATGGCAATATTTACCCAAGAATATAATATAGAGCTATATTTTTATACTTTCAAATAAAAATATTGAAGCAAATTCTTTTAAATTAAGTATGACAGGATATACTGAAATAAAAAAAATTAGAAGATAATGCAAATTGTCATGCATTCCAAACAGCAGGCAGATAAAGTGATAGTAATGCCTTGAAGTCACTGGTTTGCTAAAAATTTCCTTTAGTTATAAAAACTATACTGTTCCAGCTAACAGTAACCCATGCCACTTCTATTCCTATACTTTTCTGTTACTTATCATCTCTGACTAGGTTAAGAAGTGCACAATAAATTTAGTTTTCCTCAAGGCTCCCAATTCTAAAGGAAAGCTAATTAAAGCAAAATGCAAACACAAAACAACACTGACTCAAGGGACTTTAGGGTCAAAGAGATCTTTGATATAATTTCTAGTAGAACCTTCTCATTACATTGCTTTAAATCTTTCTTTAATTTAGATTTTGTTTAGATTATAAGTATGTGAGCTACTGAGTCTACCCTGCCCACCCAAGAATTATTTAAGATAATAAAAAAGCTCCCTCATAAGGCACAGCACAAATGATATATACTTTATTTAAAATTTTCCACACTTAATATGGAAAACTATAGTATAGGTGTAATGCTGCCAAGGACAGAAAGCTGGCAACTTATGATTTGTCAAAGTCATAAATCTGAGTATGATGTGACTCTCCATGATAAGTTACCAATCTTCACATGCAGTTTTCACTACCATTTATGGCAGTAGAACAAAAGTTCAGAGCCCCTGGCCCCTGAAATGTCCCTGAAGAAATATCCAAATTTCCTAGAAAGAAAAGAACCACCAGACCACTACATTACCCTTAAATTTAAAAAAAAGAAAATCTTATCCATATTCATTTTTAACCTCTTTAATATGCTTATATTTATTTACCCTTTAAAATTCTATTTTATAAATTCTTCAGAAAAGAATATAGAAAATCCTATTCTTACTCTATATATTATTAAGCACATGGGTTATTTATTTTTAGAATAACAGTATTTAGGTTACCATTCCAGATATCTAACTAACATCTTTCTTCATGAGCAGATGTGTAACCCTAAAGGAATATTCAGGTAGTTCACAGAAATATCCAGACTTAAAATAAATTTTTTCAGTATAGGAATAAAAAATAAAATGGTTGGAAAAAACCTGAATGAAAACAATACAGATTCTGTATTCTTATAATGAGAATATTAGCATTTTTAATTAGTAACCTGTAGTCATTATTCAGTGGAAATCAATAAACAGATTAGAGACAAACTATAGCAATTTAAGTCAAAAGTGATTAGATTCACATTAAGAATTCAAATAATAAATACATGCTAGAACTGGAGTGTTGACAGTCTATAGAACTTGATAATGTTCAGCATGTGCTCTCAAGTGATACTGTAATAGAGTAAAAACTGTTCCAAAATGAGTTTTATAAATAGTCACAAAAAGGCTGAAAAGAGAGCTGAAAATAAAATAACCCAATACATCTGGGTTTTAAGCCATAAACTTAAACATAACTTTCAGATAGTTGTATCTATTTACCTAAGCAGTACTGAAATAGGAAAACAGGCACAAAGCAATGATATTTAGTTAGAATGACTGGATGTATAACCTAAATATGAGGAAAGACAGTTATTTGTGGGTATCTTTATATAATTTCATTTCATTTGAATTTGGATATGGAGTCAGAATCCTAGAATCCAAGTTAGGGTGCAATCTAAAATTTGTAACTAATCTCTTCCACCAATATATTCAGTTGAAGCCGCAATACAGCTTCTTGTTTCTTCTTTTAACTGACATAAATGGATAAAGAAAAGTTAGCAAAATGAAACACAGAGAGTACTAAAGCAAAACTCTGGAAACAGTGAGAGCACTGAAGGCCACAAATAAAGGTCTGGTCCCTTATCACTGCGATCACAACCTTCTTACTTACTTCTTACCTGTTCAGAAATGATCCAACACTGCACCAGCTGTGAGGGGTGCTACAGAGGTAAATAAGACAAAGTTCTGGCCTCTGGTTACTTAAAATCTACCAGAACAGTTGGGGCCAGAGCAATGCCCCTCTTTAGAATTAGTAAATAAAAAGATGGCTGGTCTGTGAGCATTGATCCCAGACTTGCATAAGTCCTCAGTTACCTTGCCCAAGTGGACAGTGACAAAATAAACTACCTCTAACCCTATAAGAATTTCCTTATGATAAGTGAATTAATTGGGAATAGATGGAATAATCCTTACAATGTTTTGCCTCCAAATTTTAAATTACTAATGATAAATTAAATTACTCTATGATATAGTTACTATTATAGTCTCCTCTTCCGCCTAGCTTTATTGAAATATAATTGACATATAACATTATAAGTTTAAAATGTATAACATGATGATTTATTTACATATTGAGAAATGATCACTAAAATAAGGTTTGGCAATACATCATCACCTCACATAGTTTCTTTTACTAATTTATTTTTTTGTCGCAAGAACTTTAAAGATCTTAGCAACATTCAAGTGCAGTACTCTACAATATAGGATTTCTAATTATAGACACTATACTGTACATTAGATACCCAGAATAAACTGGAAGTCTGTTCTTTTTAACTACCTATATCTATTGCCTCCAATAACCTCCACACTTGGTGATCATCAGTCTACTTTCTATTTCTATGAGTTCAGTGTTTTTTTTTCTTTAAGATTCCACATATAAATGAGAACATATAGCATTTGTCTTTCTCTGACTTATTGCGCTTAGCATAATGCTCTCAAGGTCCATTTATGTTGTTGCAAATGGCAGGATTTCCTTCTTTTTCATGGCTGAATATGAAATTTCAGTATCTATCTATCTATACACATCACATTTTCTTTATTCATTCATCCATCATATGGGAACTCTTTAAAATGAATCTTTAAAAAACAGAACCACGCTAAAATTTCACATATACCTTATAAAGATAAATATAAGGTATTTCAGCCTACCTTCTTCTTATCCTCCAGATACGCAAAGTACTCATCATAAAAGGAAACAATTAGCTGGAACAATCATATTTGTTGCATAAATATATATCCCAAGCAAAATATGTTATTGGAATATTTTGTATTCATGATGAATAAGTCTTACATTCACAAAATATGTTTAAAAAGAAAATCCAGAAAATAATTAGGAATGAGAGTTAGTGACATACAAACCAGCAGTGAAATATCACCTGACTCCACCCTTGCACTGTTAGATTTCTATTGGCTCCTTTGGAGCCTCCATTACAAAAAGCTGTAAGTCTTCTCTGGAACGTAAAACTGACAATGTGAGACTGATTCTTGAAGAAGTCAGGTCTAAAGACTTTAAAATGTAATCATTCCAGGGGCACTGAGGTGGCTCAGTCAATTATGCTCTGACTCTTGGTTTCAGCTCGGGTCATGATCTGAGTTCAAGCCCCACATTGTGCTGCCATCACAGAGACTGGTTGGGTTTCTCTCTCTCTCCCTCTCTCTGGTGCTTCCCCACTCACGTTGTCTCAAAGTACATAAGTAAACTTAAGAATATATTAATCAATCAATCAATCAATTAAAATAAAATAAAATGCAATCATTCCAGTCACAAAATCCAAAGAATCATACTTAAGTGTCTACTGAAAATTAATACTATAACACAGCCATACTAAGTAAGGGAGTTAAAGCTAAAATATTATCAGTTACTTCTCTGCAATACTTAAACTGCAATTCACTGATTTCTAAGGAGAAAAAGGTAGGAATAGAGCTTCCTAGACAAATTTCACTAAAATAGATACACTGGAAAAACACTTGGTTCACTGTAAATTCAGGCCATTTCCACTGAGACACATTATGTGGGTCTAAAAAAATCATTGTAAAATTGTATGCAAGAGTTTCCATTTCTGGGGCACCTAGATGACTCAGTCAGTCATCAACTTAATTTTGGCTCAGGTCATGATCTCATGATTGTGAGACTGAGGCCTGCATCAGGCTTCACACTAAACATGGAGCCTGGTCAAGATTCTCTTTCTCCCTCTCCCTCTGCCCCTCCCCTGTGCACGCTTGCAGGAATGCTCTCTCCCCCTTGCTCTCTCTCTCTCAAAAAAGAATAAAAAGTAAACTTCATTTAAAATAAAAAGTTTCAATTTCTATTGCAAATTGGATATCAAGATTATATGGTATCAAGATTAAAACATTAAAAGATTATTTTCCCAGGGTGTGAGGGGTTAAGATTAATAGAAGCTTTAAATCAGTTCTAAAGAGTTATTAATCTAGTATTTCCTTCTTAAGACATGCTAAAGGAAAGCAGCATAAACTATCAGAAGCAACCTGAGAATCAGGGTGGGTGGCTTAGGCCTGGCCCTGGCTCTGCCATGCAAAGACAATGGTACCTTGGGTAACAGAACTGTTCAGTGTGTAAGCACAGGAGTCAAGCAGTAACTGTGGATGAAACAGAGAATTCTTCATGCCTTGGTCAACTGGATTAGAATATCTCTAATCTCTAAACCTATAGTTCATGGTGAATCAGAGGACATCATGGCCAGACTGATTCTACAAAGCTTTATGTTGGCTCATACCACAAATACAAGACATGCATGGTAAATAAGAATTGAATGTATTTATTACAGCAAGACTTCCTGCCCAAATTTAAGATAACTCTACATTTACATAGTTTTTGTTAATATAATGATTACATCAAAGGAAATATGAAAATGTTTTCTAGACCCACTAATGAAAGACTTCTTAAATTGGATATAGTACCTCTAACACTATATAGATCCGATTATTTGGGCTATAAAGAATGTCCATACTTCCCCCATTTTTCCCTCACTACCTAATGAATACTAGTGCTAAAATTACTAAGAAAGGCATTCTCAGACATGTTTAATTTATAGTCACCATATGTCTCTTTCAACACTGAGAGCTAAACATAAATATCATGATATAAATTTACATCATTAAGGCATTTTTCTTACATTGTGCTTCAGGTTTTTAACTCTAGTTGCAAAGAAATTTAATTCATTGTCATTAGAGATCACTGAGAAATAAAGTAAATGCTACTACTATAATCTTCTCTGAGATCAAGAGTGAGGGAAAAATGTTGAGATCTAACAGGTCCTAACTTTCAAAAATGTTTTGATATTTCTTGAAGGAGAATTTTAAAGAAATATCAAGGTAGCACATAATTAAATGGAAAAACAGGTGACAGGGTAGATTAGTGGAACAGAACTTAATGTTTGGATGTAACCTAAGTTTCAACAGGGTTCATCAGGAAAAACAACTTAAAATGAGAAGGAATCTGTGTCCCCCAAGTGGGATCTGTATCATTTGATTTTGAAAGATTTTGTCTCAAGTTCATGGTAATGCCTACCACAGGACAGACTCCAAAGTTTGTTGAAGTATGAATGCATGAGTGAAAAACTGGGGAAAGACCACATGTTAGTGGAAAAGTTATATATGAGCATGGTTTCATCAGGGGTCAGTGAGGATCCTTACCTTGACTGTTACTTAGAATATTTATTTTTTTTTTAATTTTTAAAAATTTTTTTTTATTTATTTCTAGCAGAGAGAGAGAGACAGCGTGAGCAGGGGAGGGTCAGAGAGAGAGGGAGTCACAGACTCTGAAACAGGCTACAGGCTCTGAGCTGGCAGTCAGCACAGAGCCCGATGTGGGGCTCGAACCCACGAACCGCGAGATCATGACCTAAGTGAAAAGTCGGACGCTTAACCGACTAAGCCACCCAGGCGCCCCTGTTACTTAGAATATTTATTTTTAAGAACTGCAAAGTAGAGCTAGGTCAGAAAATGAAGGAATATTTAGACTTGCTTTGATAAACTGGCAACCTTTGTAAACTCCTGAGTAGAAAAGTGACACCCAGAAATTTATTTAATATTTCTGTGATGAACAGAGCCACCAGAAAGGATGATTTGGAAAGAAAAGACTGGAAATGAAGGTAAGTGTAGAAGTGCACACAAAAGCATGTGCAAAACCTTACCTTATTGCTAGACTTAAACGTGACCACACTAGGCAGAGTGAGAAGAGGGGTTAGAATGTATTAAAATAGGCCACTTACTGCTGTCCATGCATTTCTTTTGCACCGAGCACATAGCCATCCATCACAGATCTCGTGAGAAGGGACACCATAGCAACCTATAAAATAAACGTATGGACCCATGAATTAGGTCTTTCGTATTTTGGCAATATTATACATCTTAGCCCTGAATAAATAAAAGCAGAACTTCCTACCATGATACCATTCATGAGTCTCACTGCTTAGGACAAAACATAAACTAGGCTGTCTCAAAGATACTTTTGGTTCTCATGCCTCATAACTAATAAGATCAGTCCCAGGAAACATGAGAGTATGGGTCATAATCATTACTAAATGCTCCTAATAGCTATCAGAGAATACTGATGATAATTCTTGCAATGAGTAAATTTCTAAATTGTCAGGCCCAGTCCTTTACTCATATAAAACATATTTCAAAAACAGCTGTAATTTATGAAACAAAATGTGGGGAAGCTTTAAAATGATACAATACATAAACTGTGACATATTTTGCAAATTAATGTAATTGAAAATTACATTTCAAAAATGTTTAATTAGCTTTAATTTCAGTGATAGGGACAGAGGAGGCACAACTCATGGTTAGTGATGAAGGAGTACCTTCAATTCTACTTGTCTATTCAGTATATGCCTGACTGAAAATAACTATGTAAGGATAGCTGATGATGCAAAAATAAGCAGCAATTAAATGGTAACAACAAACATGTGTTACCCTGACTTTCTTTCAAAGGGTTTTAAAAGATTTAAAGAAATAATTTTTAGTATCAAATTTCTATAACATTTAAATTTAAAAAATTACAGAAATGTAATTACCAAAGAAAAGCCTATCATAGTTAAGCAAGGCTATAAAATGTTTAGTTCAGGCACATGTTTATGAAATACTATGGCTAAATTCTATAGCTAGTACATTCAGGAATCAAAATTAAATCCTAGTTTTTTGTGAAATGATGAATTGGTTGTTATATACTTATAATAATATAGGGTGAATGTGTGTATATGTATATATGTGCATGTTACAAACTGACCTAAATACAACAAGAAGGTTGCTATGTTTTAAGTACATTATGTTCAAAAATATCTTGGGGAAGCTGACAGTATGTAATTAATCAATAAAAGATAGTGAAGCTTTTTCAACTTAGTGTAAAACTGGTGTTTCTTAGGGGTAAATACAGAAGGTAATGCCTACCTTGTATGTAAGCTATATTGACAAAGATAAGCCATACATAAGTATGTTAATATGGCATAATTTGGTGAGATCCAGAATACTGAAATGCTTTAGATACCTTTTCACATTTCAGAGAATTTACATGGCAGACCAATAAAAAAAACCTCTATCTGCCATTTATCCCATGATGTGAAAATACTAAATTGAGACAGGTATGGAGCCCTACCATCTCAGTCCGGGGGTGAAACAATTGTAACGACTGTTCTCCCCTGGAAGGCAAGAGAGATCTCTTACCCTTACAAAGACTAAAAATTAAACTTCATAATTAAGTTTAACAATAATTCCCCAAATCACCAAAGAAATGTTGTTTTCTTTTTAAAAAGTCACAAAGAAAAACAATCATGAATCAACATCAGAGCTTAAAAATAAGTTTCTACAAAATATCTTTTTTTTTAATGTTTTATTTATTTCTGAGAGACAAAGAGAGAGAGAGAGAGAGAGACAGCGTGAGCAGGGGAGGGTCAGAGAGAGAGGGAGATACAGAATCTGAAACAGGCTCCAGGCTATGAGCTGGCAGTCATAGAGCCTGATGTGAGGCTCGAACCCATGAACCATGAGATCATGACCTGAGCCGAAGTTGGACACTTAACTGACTGAGCCACCCGGGCACCCCAAATTATATCTTAAAATAAATAAAATTCAAGTACATAAAAGGAGCCCCACAACAAACAAAACTGCTCTCCACTGACACTGCACAAAACTGTAGAAAAAGGGATTATTATACTTACTCATACTTTCATCAGAAGCAGAGTGAGAAAGAATGATCTAACCATTAAGAATGCCAATAGTTCAATGCAATACATTTGGCAGGGGGCAAATGGGTGAGAAAAAGACTATGTGAAGCACTGAAAAGCCAGCGACTGATGAATGAGAGATTCATTTACTTGCATGAACCCGCACGCAGCACTTTGCACAGGAAATCAGAAGACTTGTTCCATCCTCTTCCAGAAAGGCATTAGGCGGAGAATATTCTATATTTTCTTCGCTATAAATAAAACACATCTCTGGAATGAGGGGCTTAGTCTTTCCTCCCGGAGTAACCACTTCGTCTAATTTTGTCTCCCATCTAGAATCATTTTCTTCATTGCTGCTATCTGGCTGAAAAACATAATATTCCCACATGAGTGATTAACATGCAAAAAAGTTCATCATTTGTTCTGGTCACCCAAATCCACTAACAGGTTCCATGCACTAACTTCCAGCTTCTGTTCTTCCTGTTGCTTTCCTTGATATAACTATTAGTTTTTTATCATGTTCCTCTTCAGGCTCCTGTCCAGAAGCTAAAGCTGTAGAAAAAGGACATTCTGTACATCTGCTTGTAGAAAACTATACTCTTACATAAACAGTTAATGGAAAGCATCAATTTTTCTGATGAATTTTTATTCACTTCTTTATTTGCACTAGGTTAGCAGACCTGGTTTAATTTACTGATGAATTTTGCCTACTCACACTTGAAAGAGTGTTTTCAAAGACCACAGTTTTAATCTGTGCAATTTTACAGAATTTTTGAAGGTTTTCACCTCATCACAAAGTTTTAAAACATCAAGACAGAAAGATCTGGCAAGTGTCACTAAATAAGAAAATACTATGTGCAAAACAAAACTGTCATCTCCCACCAAAATATATGAAAAGCATTTGGTGCTTAGTGCTTAATTGAAACTGTACTTAATGAAGTATCCTATTATCTCCAGAGTTGTTAAATTAATAAATTTCCCTATATCTTATAATTTTAGTGGGAATTTTTTAATTATTGTGGAAATATACAGGTAGGTTATGATATAGAAATGAGTCAATAAAAAGTTAACTTTTTCCAAGGAAACACAGATATTCAATGACTAAACAGAAAATAAAAACAATATGTGTCACTTACAAGGGCCACATCAAAGAAAAGTGAGAAAGCTACTTCCCCCATTTACAAAGGTCTGAATATGTGGTATATCACACATTTTCATGCCTTGAAATGTCTAAAGAAAAAATATTTACATGAACTCTAAAAGAGAAGAAATTTAAATAAAATACTTCTGATTCAATTATTAAGAATATAACTCAGAACAGAATGCTCACATCAAAACACTTTATAATAATATAGTGTATCTTAAAATAGGTCAAGAAGTTCCACCCTTACTAGATTCCTAAAGATCACTTTGTCCAGGTTAGTGTTAAAGAATGTGGCCCTCAGTGAACTAAAATGCCTTCAGTATGACATATGTGGAATAGCACTGAAAACAGCACCATGCATAGCTGGCTGTGAGGGTGAACTGAACAATTCAGTTTGTATTGAGTCCTGCTGTATCTTATGCATGTTCCACAAGGGAAGATAAAGAGAGACACCTTTAAATATGGACCCAGAGCTGACATATTATTGAGAGTGATATTTTCAAACACAAAACAGAGACTAGGTCTAAGTTACTTCTTTGCAATACTTCTACTATGGTAAAGCTTTAAGTTATGTGTTTCTTGATGAAAAGGGCAGAAAAAAAGGTGGGAACTTCCCCTTGACTGCAATAAACTAAGAATGACAAATAAACCAATCATTTATTTAAAACCATAAAGAAAGCACTATCAGAAAAATATCTTTCAAGTAGCCCTCAGAAATTCTATTTGCTTTTCTGTAACGGCCATGTGGCTACATAAGAATCAGTGTCTTTCTTTTCATGTGCATACTTACCTTAGAATGATTCATCTGGGTTTTTATGGTCATACAAAAAGTGCAGCAGTGAAAGGAAACCTTCAGAGCAACCCCTCCACCCTTATTACCTTGTAGTATGGCATAAGGAGAGCACAGATGGCACAGTGTGGCTCCATTCTGGCCATGGCTGCATTATACTCCTGCTCAGCCACAAAGTTTGGAGACTTTGTCTGCCAAAGGTGGACCAAAGGCTTCGCCCAAGACTCTGTTTCTTCCACTTCCTCCTCAATCGAAGGAACCTCAGGCAATTCTTACAAAACAAGGCATGGAAACACAGTGAGCATGGGACGCAGGGAAAAACCACCCTGGTTATAAAAGGAGCAAACATTCCAAAGTACCTGTGATAGTAATGTCAGACAGGAAACCTATTTTATCTTTCAAATATGTTCTGACAGAAGTAGAACAAAAAAGAATGTCCTTTTCATCCTCCTCATCTTCAAGCACTAGATCAGATCTAATGGCCAGACAATGATTCTTCTTTTGATACCCTCCCCATTCCTGCCAGGAATAGCTAAACTGTCCCCTTCTTCAATTTCACTTCTTATGTGTTTCCATTGCTGCCATTAACAACACACATGGTAAAATAGCTTTTGTCTGTGAGATTACCTTCCAACTCGCAGAGTAATTTGCTAGCCCAGTAGTTGCCTTATCAATTTTTCATTTCTTCACCTAATATTGTATATGGCTCAACAAAAATTTATTAATTGAATGTCATTTAATTAACTTTTGGGTTCAAGAACTCATGACAAATAACATTTACAGAGCATCTATCAGATGCCAAGCAATACACTGCCATTATGTGAATATGAAATATTCCTATTCAAATTTTACTTATTCAATATAATGCCTCCAGAGGGTTAAGTCTCTTAAGCACATGTATCTGTTAACATAAAAGAGGCAGAGATCTACTCCACAAAAATACCATTTTACCAAATTTTATAGAAGGCCAAAAAAAAAAAAAATACAGAAAGACATAATAGATTAAGAGAAAAAATTTCTCATAGCAGAAGACAGCGTCTCCAGGCAGGTGGCAGACATCACAGCACATCTTGCACTTAACATCTACAGCTGTGACACATTCTAAAACTCCTCACCAGTAGCTGTCACAGTGTCACAAATCAGTGCTGTGGAGCAATGTTCTCAAGTCCCAAGCACAGGTGCTCCTGTGAACACGTGTACTCCAGTCCTTGCTTTGTTGACTTACCTGTTTTTTAAAAAAGTCAAAATAGATTTGCTGAGATGGAAAAATAAGATGGGGTAAATGAGGCTTAAAATAACTCAAAAGACATCAAATGCCAACTGAAGTAAAAGAGAATGTTCCTGCTTCCATTGTGGTAGTGGTGTTACCATCATCATCACCATTAACAACAACTACAGAAAATGTTTAGTACTCAACTAGGCAGTGTTGGAAAGCAAACAAAAGGTAAGAACCTCATCTATGTTTGAAGTGAAGTAATCTGACACAAAACAGAAATTGCTTCCACTTTAGTCTCCCTATAATACAGAATAGAAGGCTTCCTATGAGCATTTAGATTTGACAGATGAAATATGAGAGTGAAAAGTTGACCAAGAATTTGAAATACCATTAAGTCCTTAACTCACATGCTAATGTCTCGCACATACACACTAAAAATGGGATATAAACTAAAAGAAATCCTTTGGATTTGAATAGCTATTGCCTCTTCCTGAGTAAGTTTACCATATCACTTACTTTATTATAAAAGGTGAAACATACAAGATAGATGATGTCCTTATCCCTTTGGTTGGTCATAAGTTCATGTGAGGAGTTCTCAAAGTATCTTTAGGGATGGAGGAAATACTATTAATTCCTAAAAGCCTAACAAAGAGAAAAAAAGTAAAAGAAAAGGACAATTCCTAACAATGGAGCCAGAGAGCACAGGCAAGGCCCACAGCAAGACTTGAACTAGGATAGCCTGATTCAAATTGAACTTTCCTCAAACTTTCTCAACAGTGACCTGATAGAGAATCTTGCTCTACAGATGCCCTTTCCCAAAGATGATGTTGTACTCATCAAAAGATGATAAATACCAAAGAGTATTTATCTTCTCTTTGGATAACCTCCAAGGCCAGAATACATAATGAGCATAACTATGCAATCCCATCACTTAAAAGGAGCAAGGCAGCCAACATTGTGCAGCACCAAGTACAGGGAACTATTAGTCCAAAGTCCTAGCTTTAAATTCAAACCCTTTGGGGTACCTGGGTGGCTTAGTTGGTTAAGTGACCGACTTTCAGCTCAGGTCATGATCTTATGGTTTGTGGGTTTGAGCCCCATGTCTGGGTCTGTGCTGACAGCTCAGAACATGGAGCCTGCTTCAGATTCTGTGTCTCCCTCTCTCTCTGCTCCTCCTCCACTCACACTCTGACTCTCCTTCAAAAATAATAAATAAAACATAAAAGAAATTTTTTAGGGGCAGCTGGGTGGCTCAGTCAATTAAGCGTCCAAATTCAGCTTGGGTCATGATCTCATGGTTCATGGGTTCAAGTCCCATGTCTGGCTCTGTGCTTGACAGCTCAGAGCCTGGAGCCTGTTTCAAATTCTGTGTCTCCTTCTCTCTTTGCCCCTCCCCCACTCATGCTCTCTCTCTCTCTCTCTCTCTCTCTCTCAAAAATAAACATTAAAAATTTTAAAAAAAATTTTAATTCAAACCCTTCAATCAAAAAGCCTATGTCTTTGGGTAAATAAATTCGCACATAGTGAGAATTCCTTTCTCACCTATTTCAGAGTTTTTTTATTTAATATTAAAGTGAAATAGTAAATGTAAAACTTCTTTTTAAAATCTGAAGTGCTGAGGGTGCTTGGGTTGCTCAGTTAGTTAAGTATCCAACTCTTGATTTTGGCTGAGGTCATGATCCCAGGGTTCATGTTCATGGGATTGAGCCCCACGTTAAGCTTTAGGCTGACATTGCAAAGCCTGCTTAGGATTCTCTCTTTCTCTCTCTCTGCCCCTCCCCTGCTTGCACACACACATATGCACACATTTTCTCTCTCTCTCAAAATAAATAAACATTAAAAAAATAAAATCTAAAGGCTGAAGTTCTTTGTAAAGTCTAAAATTACATATTTAATGTATACATTATTATGTAAAATCCATCCAATCATCTTATTTTCATTTGATCTGTTTATCAGTTAAATACTATATATTTTATGAGGGGGGAAAAGACAGTAGATTTAATCAGATGATTATTCAGATTTTACTTTAGCTTTAAAAGTCAAAATTACTGGCAAATTCTTGAAGACAAACATTCTGTCTTCCTGAAATTTCTTGATTGTCTCTTCCATCTCCCAAGAACTCTTGCTTACTCTTGACCCATCACATTATTCAAGCACAGACTAACCTGGCTATTGCTTTTCATAGTTTAATGACATTCATTTAACATCAAATCTCAGACCCTTAGGGAACCAAGAAAGTTTTGGGTGTGGGTGAATCCCTTTGGGATATCTAAAAACTTTCATAACATTATTTCAAATGAAAACTCTCCCTTTTAGACTTTACTCGTTCCATTTTAGTATACCTTCATCTACTTTCTTTTTTAGAAAATATTTCTACTTCCAATATACAGATGAGGAAAAATGTTTTTTCCATTGCAGCTTTGAAACATTCTGATCATTTGGCATCACTATCTTAGGAATTTCCTCTCTTTCTTCAACTATAGTTGACTAATGAACCCCTAAATGAGTCACTGTACTCTCATCAGTACGTAATTACCTCACAACATGATATAATTTAGAACATGTGATCCAATAAAAATAGATTCTTACAGTTGTTACATAGAAATTTAGTTCTTACAACATCCATGTAAAATAAAAGGTCAAAGGTAGATAATATCAAACATAAAAAGACATGAACACTGCAGGCATTTAATGAATACCAATGTTTTTATTACTAAAATTATATCCTTTTTTATAATAGCATTGCAACAATCAGAAAATTGTCCACCACTCTAAGTCTCATCCTGAATGCCACAATTTGGTGTAGACTCAGGAGAGTGTGAGGCAAATGAAAAATTCCACAGTGTAAGTGCATCAAAGTTTGGGAAATCTGTGAAAACATTACCAGCAGTTACTGTATTACCAATGAGAACAAAAGAAGATTTAATAGTTTAACAGCAGTTCTCAAAAGTCTGTGGACTCCCAGAGACACATAGCACAATTTCACAGGGTCTCTATGGTCAAATCTGCTTTCATAATAACACAAAGACATTATTTGCCCATCTCACCCTGCCACTGATTTTATTAAATTTGGAAAAACGTAGGATATATGCATACAGTACTTTTGCTGCACAGTGAAGTTCAATAGTTGTCTTTGGGAAAAGCATATGTGCAATTAATTGAATTGTAAGATGGATAAACTGTCTCCTTCATGGGAAACCATTTCTACTTGAAAGATGATTAACAGACAAACTATGGTTATCCAGACTTGGGTCTGGCAGGAATTTTCATGAAAGGGAGCAAAGAAACACTGTCATTTTAATTTAAAAAAAAAAACAAACTATTCGAGTATTTGTTGACAATGGTAAATCAAGCTTATGAGTCAAAATTAGAATTCTGGAAAATGTGTATCCACTACTTGTAAGCTTGATAGCTTCGCAATACTTAAAGCTGTGTATGATGAGATTGATGGTGATAATATCAAATGTAAGTTTTAAATATTACATAAAGAGTCCTATATAACTGTTTACTAATGCATGATGTTACAAAATGATGCATGTATAAAAGAATCACTCAAAGTGCAAGATACACAATGAATCTGTAGCTTAACAGAGTACAAAGAGCTCACTGATGTGATTTCAGATTCCACATTACAACTAATCTTTAAAAAAACTGGCTTTGGTATAGTGTAAAAGAAGAATATCCATAATTATATGAAAAGGCTACTGAAATATGGTATCCCATCCAAGCTTCTATCTGTGTGAAGCTGGGGTTTCTTCACATACTTCAACCAGAATATAATGCAGCACACCGAATAAGGGAGCAGATAAAAGATTCAAATTATTTTACTAAATAATGTGAAATAATACCACTGCTCTCTTTGTTTTTTATGATTTGGTGATACTTCTTTTTTTATGAAAACAAATGTAACCATTTATGACTCATTATTGCTACTTTCAAATGAATCAATGCACTTAGAACTTTTCGTGTTTTAACTTCCCAGCAAACAAATATACATAGAATAAACCCATGGGAAGGGAAGGGAAAAAAGAAACAAAAGGACATGGTAAGATGAAAGGAAACCTCTTTGGGAATCCTCAAAAATTTAAGTGCATAAGGAGTCCTAAGAGCAAAAAGGTTGAGAAACACATATACACATATATTTTATATATATGTATTTGGTTTATATATATATATGTGTGTGTGTGTGTGTGTGTGTGTGTATAAACCAAAAATATTAGTATCACCGAGTTTCTCTTCAACAATACAGCCCAAACAAAACAAGCATAGACTCTGTTCTCACAGCCAGGCAAGAATTTTATAAACCACTTTCCTCAGTCAATGTGGGATGCTTAAAAAAAAAAAAAAAAAGGAAACAAGTCAATACTGGAAGAAGGCATCCTTTCCTCTTAAGTTCCTTCCTTCCTTCATTAAGGTCTACGAAGTTTGTTAGCTATAGTAGAAAACAAATTCTATGCCAACAGCACTTCATTTTCTTTTTTCTTGGTAAGTCTCTTACTTCATGAAGACAATCCAGATTCCCAAATTACTGTATTTACACAAATGTTCCCATCACTCTATAGTGAGTGAAATACAGTTAAGAAAACCATGAGCCTAAACACATAGCAGTTCCTTAAGTTTATATCAGTGCTTGCTTATATAGAATTCATAGAAGCAAGTTATAGCACAACTCAAGACACCATGTTCTCAGGAACTTTGTCCTGTGTAAGGAAACATAAGCAATGGCTTAGATTGACCTTGCTATGAAGGATGGTCACCTCTCTAAAGACCACTATTATGATGGAAAAATGGGGAAAATACATACTATCTTGGATAAATATACTGAAGTAACCTGTTAAAAATGTTACTGCCATACCAGCAGCACCTTCAGTAGCTGACCTGAAATTTTTGATTGCCATGTCACTAAAAAAACAGTAAGTTGTACAATAGCCAAAGTATGGAAAGAGCCCAAATGTCCATTGACAGATGAGTGGATAAAGATGTGGTACATATATATACGTATATATATATGTGTATATATATATACGTATATATATGTGTGTATATATATATGTATGTATATACATACACACAATGTATGTATATATATATGTATATATATACATGTGTATATATACGTGTATACGTGTATATATACATGTATATATATATATGTATATATATACATACACACAATGGAGTACTATCCAGCAATCAAAAAGAATGAAATCTTGCCATTTGGAACTACGTGAATGGAACTAAAGGGTATTACACTAAGCAAAATTAGTCAGTCTGAGAAAGACAAATATCATATGACTTCATTCATATGAGGACTTTAAAATACAAAACAGATGAACATAAGGGAAGGGAAGCAAAATAATATAAAAATAGGGAGGGGGACAAAACATAAGAGAATCTTAAATACGAAGAACAAACAGAGGGTTCCTAAAGGGGTTGTAGGTGGGGGAATGTACTAAATGGGTAAGGGGCATTAAGGAATCTACTTCTGAAATCATTGTGGCACTATATGGTAACTTGAATGTAAATTAAAAAATGAATAAATTATTTTTTTAAAAAGTTGTTACTTTATAAAAAATTTCCCTGAGGGCCAAATACCAAGCTCCTGGATCATGCACGCAATGCACTGAAACTGTTATTTTTAATAGTATAAAAATATTTTTTTTGGTAAGAGTTGCAATACTTATATTGTACAATACAGACTTTAAAACAAAGACTATAAAAACAGACAAAGAAAAACAGTATATCATAATAAAGGGGACAATCCAACAAGAAGATAAAACAACTATAAATATTTATGCACCAAACATGAAGCTCCCAAATACATAAAACAGTTAATAATAATAACGGTGTTTAACACATCACTTACATCAACAAAGAAACAAAGGCTTTGAATGACCCACTGGGCCAGATGGATTTAACAGATATATTCAGACATTCCATTCTAAAACAGCAGAATACATATTATTTTCAAGTGCACATGGAACATTCTCTAGAACAGATCACATTTCAGGCTACAAAGCAAACCTCAACAAATTCAAGATTGAAGGCATACCACGTATCTTTTCTGATCACAACTCCATGAAAATAGAAATCAAACACATAAAAAAATCTAGAAAGACCAAGAATACACAGAGGTTAAAATAACCAGGTAATGAAATAAGAAATTTAAAAGCACATGCAAACAAATAAAAATACAAACAAAATAGTCCAAAACATTTAGTATGCAGCAAGAGCAGTACTAAGAGGGAAGTTTATAGCAACTTAGGCTTAACTCAAGAAGCAAGAAAAATCTCAAGAAAACAACCTATCCTTAACACATAAAGGACCTAAAAAGCACAAACAAAACCTAAAACTAGCAGAAGGAAGGAAATAATAAAGATTACAGCAGAAAGAAATGATATAGAAACTAGAAATATAATAGATCAATGACACCATGAACTGTTTTTTTATCAATAGAATTTATAAACCTCTAGTCAGAATAATCAAGAAAGAGGGGAGAGGGCAAGATGGCGGAGAAGTAAGGAGCTCCGTACTTGCACTCGCGCCCATACATCACACAGAAAAGATCTGAAGCCATTGGAAACCTTACAAAACCTGAGAGATTGGGAGAAAAAAGACGCAGAATCCACTGAGAG
>NW_024082040.1:342638-365844 GCF_003009895.1 Hyaena hyaena | reverse complement strand
GGTCAGAGAGAGAGGGAGTCACAGACTCTGAAGCAGGCTCCAGGCTCTGAGCTGGCAGTCAGCACAGAGCCCGACGCGGGGCTCGAACCCACGAACCGCGAGATCATGACCTAAGCGAAAGTCGGACCCTTAACCAACTAAGCCACCCAGGCGCCCCAGAACATCCACTTTTTCAAAATTCATCAAGCTGCAGTTACAATTTATGAGCTTCTTTCATGTATATATTTTAAAAACTAAAACAATGTGATAGTTGCTAGAAAGCCAGTTCTCATTTTTCCTGGAATATTCTGAAATTTTCGCAAGGTTCTGTAAAATAAACCTCTGCTATTAAAAGACAATGGAAAAATTAAAAAAAATATATATATTACTTAGAATTATTAAAGAAGTGTGTGAAATATTTTCACACATGTAGTGCTAATCAAAAGCAAATATGAAAGCATCTTCAGCTCATGGTTTTTACAAAGTTCACTAGCTATGGGTAGAATCTGAATGCTAACAGCTATACAGGCTTATCTAGGTAAATGCAAACTTAGAGTTCTCTGTTAATTAAAATAAAATTTACAATGGAGACTCTACTTAATTATGGAGGTGCAGAAATACTTTACCTTACCCTCAGTAGGCCTATTTTATTTGGTTAAAATATATTCTTTGATGTGGTATCAAAAATTATCCACAACTTGGACTGTTTTTGCCTCTGTTAGGATAAGAAAGTATAAGAGAACATCACTCCCAATGAAGCAACCGGGAAAGTAAGATAGTTTATAAAATCATAGCTTCCTACAATCCTTCCCAGAACTGAGGACACAACAAAATCCAATAAGTGTGAAACACTTCTAGGAGAGAAGAGACCAAAAGCTGCTTTTAACTCTGTAGGGCAGAGGAGAGAGGAGAAAAACATCCATTCATGAGGGCAAGAAAAAACAGAGGATTTTTTTTTTTTTTAATTTATCTTTGAGACAGAGATAGAGACAGCGTGAGCAGCGGAGCGTCAGAGAGAGAGGGAGACACAGAATCTGAAACAGGCTCCAGGCTCTGAGCCAGCTGCCAGCACAGAGCCCGACGCGGGCCTCGAACCCATGAACTGTGAGATCATGACCTGAGTTGAAGTCGGACGGGTAACCCACTGAGCCACCCAGGTACCCCACAGAGGAATTTTTTTAAAAATGTATAGCTTAGTGAGGATTAGCAAGGTAGTTTCAAATCCCTAAGAATGCACTGTCACCAAAAATCACCAGCTCTTTCCATAGGAGTTTATTGATGCTCAATTGGAGTATCAGGGACAGAGCAAGAGATGAGAGAAACTCACCCTGCCCAGGGCTCCATCTTTTAAGGCAAGAGTTGCCTGAGCGCCAGAAGAGCAGGAGAGCTCAGAGTGACTTTCCTTAAGCCTGAGGCACATTCTTGCCAGCCGAGGGTAGGGCCGCAGTGAGAGAAAATTTCTGGATTCTGTGAGTCATTGAACACGTGAAACTCTAGCTGGGACAAGGGCAGAGGTGCTGAGAAAAATCCTCTGCGTAGGACACATGGGTGCTTCTACTGACTTCTGAAGGCAGGCAAAAGAAATGAGAAAATCTTCTAGGTACTCTGGGTCTCCACCGTGTAATGAGTCTGACTTCTGCTGGCTGGGCAAGGGGCCAGGGTGCTGAAAGGTACCTTATGGCTGACAATGGGGCATTAGAACTAAGGTAAGTCCCCCAGGCACCCATACAAGTTCATATTTGAAGAAGAGTTAAAAGCTTATATTCTACACTTTGATGTCTTTCTTACTTAATGCTGTCAATTACATTTGAATTTTCACATACTGACATGTGAACTCCATAATCCTATGGACCTGACATCAATTCCTTCAACACCAAGGTCATACTTTTTGTCTTTCTCTTTCAAAAGTCAGTTCTTTTTGCTGATTATCTAATTAACTTCTGTTTTCTGGCCTGAATTTCTGATTCTGAATAGAATCTCTACTTATTTAATCTTGTGCTGAGCTGTCATAAATGTAAATAATTACATTTATGTGTTCATGTAATGACCATAATAATGATCAGAATGGATAATTAAGCCATTTCCAATTCAACTTACTATCTCTGCCTATTCACATTATCTTTTATACTTCACAAAAGATACTTTATTTTTCTAGAGTGGTGGTGCACCAGCATCCTATGTTTTCTCTTTCTATCAATAAAATACCGAAGACTTTAAATTCTCCAATATAAGGAAAGTATCACTGCATCATAGTTTTGCAGGTTGTTGTAGTATCAGATCAAAGAGTTGTGTGTACCTACTTTCATTGAGGATGGTCTCGTGCTACTTCAATTGTAATAACAAAATAATGATGGAATTTTTACTCATCATGGAATGTGTATTTCAAGACAGCATGTTTTAAGAGGGGAAAAAGCATGGATTTTAAGTCCTGGTTTGGTCACACTTTCTGTTAGCTTTAGCAAGTATTGTACATTTATATGATTGTAGTAATAATCTTGTCTATAAGATTTTGATGGGATAAGGAATGTAAATGAATGGAATTTGTATTCTCTAAGCACTATGTCTATTAAAGATATTGTTACTACTCAGAAAGTTCTTTATACTGATCCTGCTTTACATCTTTTTGTTTTATTTTATACATTTGCTTCGAATCTCCAGAATGCTAGGGGACGATACTGATTAAGTATATTCCCTTTTCAACAAAGCAGTGTATTTAAAGACAATTATCATACTCATTCAAGTATCTTTTTTTTTTCTTCTTGCAGCTGATGAATTCCCACATACCCCATCATTCTTCACATTACTCATTATTCTAAGTTCTCTGCTTGGACTAATGAAGAAATTTTATAAAGATTGCAAAATCTTTATCGATTGCCCCTAGGTGAATTCCTCAACTGTGAGTTTTTATTAACTTAGTAAAAATTCAAAATATAGGTCAGTTTTTTTAAAAAGACATTCTTTTAAGGCAGACTTAGGATCACAACAAAATTGAGAGGCAGGTTCAGAGATTTTTCATATACTTTTGTCCCCATACATGCGTGATGTCCCTTGTTATCAGCATACCCACCAGAGTGGTGTATTTGTTACAATTGGCTAACCTACGCTGGAACATCATTGTCACCCAAAGTCCATAGTTTACATTAGAGTTCACTGTTGGTATTGTGCATTATATGGGTTTGCACAAATGTATAATGACATGTATCCATCATTGTAGTGTCATATAGAGTCTTTTCATTGCTCTAAAATTCCTCTGGGTTTTACCTATACATCCCTCCCTTTCTTCTAACTTCTGACAAGGATTGTTTTTTTGTGTTTGTTTTTTTTGTTGTTTTGTTTTGTTTTGTTTTTTACTGCCTCCATAGTTGTTCCTTATAGTTTAGTTTTATTTCTTAATTACTTATCTGTGTTTCTTTTATTTCCTTCTCTTAGTAGTATGAGCATGGACCTCCAGATTGAATGTTGAAAAAGAGTGATGAGAGGGGATTTGTTGGATTTTGTCAAATACTTGTTCTGCATCTGTTTGTAGGATTGTTCATGTAAGTGATTGTGTTAACTGAGTTTTAAATGTTGGACTAGCCTTGCACATCTATAATAAATACTTGTGGTTGTGTGCTGTAAATTGTTTTTAATCAATTGTTGGGTTCAATTTGCTAATATTTTGTTGATTTTTATAGATTATATGCATGAGTTATTGGTCTGTAGGTTTTTTGTTTTTGTTATCATCCTTTTGTCTGGTATAAGTGTGACCTGTCCTCAAATGATAAGTTAGCATGCATTCCGTCTGCTGCTATCATCTGAAAGAGACTGTAGAGAATTGATATAATTGCTTCCTGAAATGTTTGATTGAAATACCAGTGAACCCATGCGTATCTGGGGCTTTTTGTATTGGAAAGTTACTAATTACTGATTTAATTTCTCTAATAGTTATAGGCCTATTCAGATTGTCTAATTCTTCTTGGTTGAGTTTTGACAGATTGTGTCTTTCAAAGAATTGGTTATTTCATCTAGGTTATCACATTTGTGGACATAAGTTGTTTATAGAATTCCTTGATTGTCTTTTGGATTTCCATTGGATCTGTAGCAATCTCCCCTTTTTCATTTCTGATAATAATAAGTTTTGTTTTCTCTTTTTTAAGTTAGTCTGTCTGGAGGCTTATTGATTCTATTGATCGTTTAAATGAACCAGCATTTAGTTTCTTTATTTCCTATTTGATTTCCCATTTTCCTATTAATTATTCCTATTTCATTATTTCCTGTTGATTTCCTATTTCCAAGTTCATTGACTTCTGCTCTGTTATTATTTCTTTTCTTTTGCTTACTTTGTATTTGATTGCTCTTTCTTTTTCTACTTTCCTAAGGTGGATGCTTAGATGATTGATTTTAGATCTTCCTTCTTTTCTAGTATTGTGCATTCAGTGCTCTAAAGTTTCCTCTAAGCACTGTTTTTATACATCACACAAATTTTCATAGGTTGTGTTTTCATTTTAATTTAGTCCAAGTTGTCTAGCTATCTCAGTTGGTAAGGTATGAGACTCTAAAGTTACTTTGAGTAGTTTAAAATTTCTCTTGAGATTTTCTCTTTGACCCATGCATTATTTAGACATGTGTTGTTAAATCTTCCTGTATTGGGGGATTTTCAAGTTATCTTTCTGTTACTGATTTCTAGTTTAATTTTGTTTTGGTCTAAGAGCAAAAATTGCATGTTTCTATTTTTAAAAAATTTTTCAAGGTGTGTTTTATGGTTCAGTATTTGGTCTGCCTTGGTGAATGTTTCTTGTAAGCTTGAAAATAATGTATATTCTGCTGTTGGATGAAGTAGTCTCTAAGTGTCAATTATATCCAGTTGATTGATTCTTTTGATGAGTTCAACTATGTCATTTTCTGCCTGCTAGATCTGTCCATTTCTGAAGGAGGAGTGTTGAAATCTACAGCTGTGATATTGGATTCATCTACTTCCTGCAGTTCTATCAATTTTTGCTTCACATTTTTATACTCGGATTTGTGGCACACACATATCAATAATTGTTAAGTATTCTTAGAGAACGGACCCCTTAGCCATTATGTAATGCCCTTCTTTATCCCCAATAACTTTCTTGCTTTGAAGTCTTCTCTGTCTGAAATTAATGTAGCCACTCCTGTTTTCTTTTGATTAACATTAGTAAGTTATATCCTTCTCTACCCTTTTATTTGTAATCTGTATAAGTCTTTATATGTAAAATGGGCTTCCTGTAGACAGTGTATGTTTAGGTCTTATTTCTTGATCCACTCTATTAATCTCTGTCTTTTCATTGGTACATTTGTGCCATTGCCATTTAAAATGATTATTGATATAGTTGGATGAATATCTAACATATTCATTAATGTTTTCTATTTGTTGCATATTCTCTGTATTTTTTTAAAAAATAAGTCCAGTTATTTTAATTAATTATATTAATTAATTAAAAATTTATATTGAAAATTAATATATAGTGTTATGTTAATTTCAGGTGTACAACATAGTGATTCAACAATTCCATACGTCACCTGGTGCTCATCACAAGTGTACTCCTTATTCCTCACCCCCTCTGGTAATCATCAGTTTGTTCACTATAGTTGAGTCTCTATAGTTGGTTTCTTTGTCTATCTTTTCTCCCCTTCTGCTCATTTGTTTTCTTCCTTAAATTCCACATATGAGTGAGATTATATGTTATTGATCTTTCTCTGATTTATTTCACTTAGCATTATACTCTCTAGCTCCATCCATGTTGCAAATGGCAAGATTTCATTCTTTTATTATGGCTGAATAATATTCCACTGTATATATAACATATAATATATTATATACATATTTATGTATATAAATACACCATATATTCTTTATCCATCCACCTATCAATGGACACTTGGATTGTTTCCTTAATTTGGCTATTGTAAATAATGCTTCCATAAATATAGGGGTGCATGTATCCCTTTAATTGGTGTTTTTGGTTTTTTGGGGTAAATACCCAGTAATACAATTACAGGATTATAGGGTAGTTTTATTATTATAGTCTCTGTATTTTTGCCTTTCCTTCCTTTTTTACTTTTGTAATTTAAATTGAAGATTGTATATAAATGTATTTTATTTTTTTTTTAGTAAATTATACTTCTTTTTTATTTTTTTTTAGTGTTTGTCCTAGAGCTACATTATATAATTACAACTAATCCAAGTCCATTTTCAAACAACAGTATACTGCTTCATGGATAGTGCGCATATCTTTTAATAAGACAATAACCCTAATTCTTCCTTTTTATTTCTTTTATCATTGCTGCCATTCATTGCATTTACATATAAGTGTGTATATATCTATGCATAAAATATATAAGCATACATAATCAAATACATTGTTGCTATTATTAATTTGAACAGACTGTTCTCTGTTAGATCAATTAAGAATAAGAAGAATATATGTTATTTCACCTTCATTTATTGCTTCCCAGTGTTCTTCCTTTTTTTTTTTTTGTAGATCCTAGTTTCTAACCTATATTATTTTCCTGGTCTCTAATGGAGACAAAGAATCATTGTTTCAATGTTTCTTGCAATGCAAGTCTACTGGTGGTGAATTTTCTTAATTTTTGTTTGTCTGAGAAACTCTTTATTCTTCACTATTAAAGGATCATTTTGTGGGTGCCGAATTGCAGACTGGTGGGGTTTTTTCCTCTCAACACTTTCAATATTTCAGTCCATTCTATTCTTCCTTGTATGAGTTTTGAGAAGTTGGATATAATGTCCCTCTTTGCTCCTCAGTAACTATGTCTTTTCCTCTTCCTTTTTTCAGTACTTTTTGTTTATCTTTGATTTTTTTATTGGTAGAAAATGATATGCCTTGGTATAGTTGTTTGGCATATCTTGTAGTCTAGTGTTCTCTCAGGTCTGTGGTTTGGTGTTTGACATTAATTTGGGGACATTTTCAGTCATTATTGTTTCACAGATTTCTTCTGTTCCTTTCTTTTCCCCTAGTGTTCGTATTACATGTCATATCTTTTGTAATCATCCCACAGTCTCTAGGTACTTTTTTTTTTTTCATCTGTGTTCTTTTTGCTTTTCAGTTTTTGAGGATTCTACTAATAAGTACTCTAGCTCAGAGAATCTTAGCTCAGTTGTTTCCAGTCTCCTAATGAGCTCATGAGAGGCATTCTTCATTTCTGTGGCAGTGCTTTTTTTCATTAGATTTGTTGTTGTTCTTAGGATTTCCACCTTTCTGCTTACATTGTGCAGTGGTCCTTGCATGTTGTCTTCTGTATCCATTAGAGCCCCCAGCATATTGATCACCGTTATTTTACATTCCCAGTCAGATAATGCCAACATCCCTGCTGTGCCTGGTTGTTTTCCTGGCCTCCTCAAACAAACTATGATTTCTGGCTTTTGGTATGCCTTCTAGTTTTTTTCTTGATAGCCAGACATGATACACTGGGAAAAAGGGACTGCTGTAAATAGGACTTTCACAATGTGGTGGTGAGGTGGAAGAAGAAATGTTCAATAGTCTTATGATTAGGTCTCGGTCTTTTAGAGAGCCTATGCGTTTTGACTGTGAACTTCACAGGTGCTTCTCATTTTCTCTTCCTTATATGGGACAGGTGGACTAGCGTGGGCTGGAGTTGGGTGTTTTCTCTCTGCCATGTGGAAGACTAGAACTGGCTGAACTTAGGTATTTCCCTTCCCCCAAGTCAATTAGGCTCTGATAAAATCCCATCAGGTAAGGCTCTGATTAAGTGGTTTCACTTGTGGGTAGACCTTGCTAAGAAGAGCAAAGTTCTCAAGTGTATTTCAAAATGTCTCCCTTTCCTCTTCCACTGTTGGACGCTCGAGAGGATTTTTCTCCAATATTTACTATGAGAACGCGGTCAAGCTCCTGCAGGTAAAACTAACAGTAGGGGGAAGGATTCCCCATCACTGGTTCCCTTAGAGTTTTTGATTCTTGGATTATCTACTCTGGGCCTTCAGCAATTTGTCAATTACAGTTCACGTTTTCCTATTTTTGGAATTGTTCTGGCAGAGGCAGTCAGCTCATGAGTTTCTGTTCCTGTATGTTGAGAGTCTCTGTATTTTTCTGTTTGCCCAATTTTGGCTGCACTTGGTTTCTCTCTGACCTTGCTTTCCTTAGGAATCTGGGAAAGGTTGTTGATTTTTCAGCTTGTTTGACTTTTAACGTGTTAGGACAGAGTGGCAACTTTCAAACTTCTTAAGTGCAGAACTGAAATGCATGGAATGATTTTGTTACAAGAGTCTGTGTTGTGTGAATGGAGGTCTCTGTCTTTGGATTTCCCGTGAGATTTATATAGGTATCCGTGCTCGAAATAAAGACAGCTATTAGGAAAGTAGCAAGCACAAAGCAGTTTATTAAAGTGGATATACACTTTCAAGGTGGGAGAGTGAGGGTGTTTCAGAATTGGAAATTGGGTTTGTCTGGTCTGGGAGAAGCTGTGAGGTACAGTGGGGTGGTGTCTAATAGAGGCTGCCTCCAATCATTTGGGAATCTCTTCCCACAGGTTGGGAGGGAGAGTTTTTAAGTCCATAAGGTTTACCCTGAAACTGTCATGGAAGACTTTCCACATTGGGAGAGACTGTATCTACAATGCAAATAAATTGTAATGAGTCTAAAGGTTACCCTGTGGCAGAGGTGGGAGGGGAGAGCACTTTTTGGGCACCTGTGGCTCTTGATCTATCACTTGAAGGCCACAATGTCAGGATACTCCTGTCTAGCTTCTACCTAACAATTTTAATGGTATTCTTCATATATCTAAGATTTTTAATGGATTAATTTTTGTTTTATCTTTATAAGGGATATTCAGTATTTTGAAAAACAAAGATTATAATGTGGTTTAGGCTTCTTATAAAGAAATGAGCTGTATCCATTAGAAACAAAACTGTGCCTTCCTATAAACTTTTCATGCTATAAGAATTGTATGACTTATTTAAAAATGCTTAAAATATTAGACTTTACCAGCCTTTTCAGATTTTATTCATTAAATGTTTTTTCATGGGCCTACTCTTAGCTAGGAACTGTTATTATTGTGTTGATTCCATAATTTGAAGGTAAAATTGCCTGTCTTCATAGAACTTCAGTGAGTTTTTAATTTAAATAATGTGGGTTTTTTTATTTGTAAAATTTCCTTTTTGCTCTTTTAAAAATTTTGATTTCTCTATTTAAAATTTCTACCTTTTCGGGGTACCTGGCTGGCTTGGTGGTAGAGCATGAGACTCTTGACCTCAGGGTTGTAAATTTGAGCCCCATTTTAGGTGTAGAGCTTACTTAAAACCTTAAAGTCTATGTTTCCGATCATCTCAACTATGCGTTTCTTCAACTCACATAGTGAGGTGAGTTATAACCATACAGTGAGGTTATTATTGCTGCACTAATATCTTCGTTTGATAATTTCAACATCTGAGTCATCCCAGAATCACCATCTCTTGGTTGCCTTTTCTTCTGAGAATGGCTCATATTTTCTTCAGTTTTAAGCTTGTGTTTTAAAGAATTTTTTAACTGTGTATTGTTCTTGAGAGGAAGAGGGGAGAGGGAATCCTAAGCAGGCTGTGTGCTGTTACCACAGAGCCCAATGCAGGCTTCGAACTCCAAAACCTGTGATATCATGACTTGAACTGAGATCAAGAGTCAGATGCTTAACTGAGCCACACAGGTCCCCCTTGGTTTTGTTATATTTTTGCATCATGGGCATTGTGAATGTTGTAGTGTGTCGACTGGGTTTTGTTACAGTCCTCTGGCTTGTTTCTTGGTCAAATTCAGGCTTCCAGTGTGTTTCTCCTTGGTTGAAGTGGGTTCAAATCTCAGTTCTCTTCTCAAAGCTTTGGTACTATTGGTTTGGGCCTGTCTCACTTAAACCTGTGAGATTCAGGGGTTAGGATGGGATTTTACAGGTGACTCAAATGTCAGTTTAGTCTCAAAGTCTTTACTAATTTGGGTTTATGTGAAGCCTGTCCAGTTCACACATTAGGCTGAGAGTTTTATAAGATTCAATACAGAAACATAGGCTTCACTTTTCAGTCTCACCCTCTAGGATATCCTCGACGTACTCTGACCTAACTGGCTTTATTCCATTGTTCCCTGGCCAGAAATAATCAGATACTCTGTGAGAGTTTTTACTGTTGCTCTGTCTACCCACCATGTCTATCTTTGGTGCAAAGCAGTGAGAAGAAACAAAGAGAACCAGGAAAATCACCTCTGACTGTGTCGCTTCTCCAAGTTTTGACTCCTTGACATCACTCCTCCGCTTTTGTTTAGCTTTTAGGGTCCTCAAGTAGTTTTTTATTTTGTTTTCTTCAGTAATGTCTCCAAATGCTATCGTTATAATCAGTGAGAGAGGTGAGTGTGAGGGGCTTAGATCATCATAGGCAGAACGGATGTTCTCATAAGGCGACAATTTTAGTATGTTCTTGTTTCCCTCCTACAGTAAGTAACTGAGGGAGTTGTTGCTCACGTTTTGCAAAATAATGTTTGTAGGATTTCTTAAGGTGTGTCTGATAAGTCATGCATGGTATAGGCTGCTGAACCAGTATTGGATTTAGTACTAAATTGAACACACATGGCAATTAATTGGCACCAATTAGGTTAGCGTGCCTTATGGCTGCCCAGCTGCTTGGCAGAAAGTATGGTTGGGAAATCAACTTTCATGTTTGCCATTTAAAATTACCCATATCTATTATTTTTGAATTTGAGCAGCTGCTATCTTCTCTGAAACCTGAACAAACACATCTGTCTTAGCAAGCTGCTAGGTTTAAACAACAAAAAGGTTTCTGTTAAAGTAAACATTTAAAAACAGCTTAAACCTATTGCTCTTACAGCTCTATCAGGTATTCACATGCAGCTTACTTTTTAACTAGAAAATATTTTCACTCAAAATCTATGCAATTTGTGTTGAATATTTTATTACTCAGAGGGGGCTAGACCTAATAGAATTCTCTATTGGGTGAGTAGCTAATCATTAAATGGTGACTGCCAGAGTCAAATCCAAATTAATGATTAGATTTCCAAAGACCTTTGTTTTTTTATTTGCTTGCTGGTGGCAATAGGTCTGGCACATTGTACGTGGACCCTGTTGAACATGTTGTGCCAGCACAATATTTTAAAATACACAGCAGTAATACTTAGTATTGATTGAATTATTCACATATATTCTCAGGATGAAGATGGATAGAGAATCATAGCATCAATAAATACATGGTCTGATTCTATTTTAGTAATCCTCTGAAGATCATCCTGCAAGTCTGTAACAATTTTCTCATTAGTTCTCTCTTTATTTATATATGACATCCCCTGTGTTCAGTAAGTGGGTGTGTAATTGATTTTATTTTTGTGTGATAACGTACACATTGACTTCTGTTTTCCTTGTTCTAACTTTTATCTTCACTGTTTGTTACAGTTTTCTGAACCTCATGGTCCTAAATTGAATACATTACATATAAAAATGTTAGAATTATTAGAATAAAAATGGCATTTGCCATTTTATGGTTTTTAGAAGAGGATGATGAAATAAGGGAATTACCTTTTTTCCATGAAAATGACATTTTCATACGTGAAACTTCAAAAATAATGATTTAACGGATACAGATAAAAGCAAATTTAGAATAAATGAGATGTTTCTAATTTTTGACAAACTTTCTTCCTCAAATACAGCTGTTGACTATTTTATAAAGAAAATAAATAGTACTAACAGTAAAGTATCTTTATCTGGGAAAATAACTAGGTTTCTAGGCTCCTGTATGAACTTGCCAGGGCTGCTGTGACAAATTACAACTGAGTGTCTTTAAACAGTAGAAGTCTGTTGCCTTACAGTTCAGGAGGCTACAAGTCAGAGGTTGAGGTATCAGTAGGATTGGTTCCTTCTTGAGTCTGTGAGGGAGACTCTGTTCTTCCTTGCTTCTCTTAAGAATCTGGTGGTTTGCAGGCAATCCTTGTCATTCCTATGCTTAGAGATGTATCTGCCTAGGAAAATCATCTTCCCATGGCATTCTCACTTGTGTCTGTGTCTTTCATCTTTAAATGGTAACTGCCCTAGTCCAATCCAAATCATTGATTAGATTTCCAAAGAAATATTTTTCCTGTGTCCAGATTTTCTTTTTGTAAGGACACTGGTCATATTGGATTAGAAGACTCACTAATGACCTCATTCTAACTTGATTATCTCTATAAAGACCTTATCTCCAAAAGCTCAGATTCTGAGGTACTGATGATTAGGGTTCCAACACATCTTTTCTTTGGGGACATAGTTCAACCCATAACAGCACATGAAACTTAAATCTGAGAATCTGTGAGCTAGGGATTTATTTGTTAATCGTTCCTTTGCTTTTGTGTATTTTAGATACTTTCAAAGAATAGAAAACCCCACTTCTTCCTGTATCTATTCAATTCTTATTTGTTTTAGAGAAAACACTGCTGAAAATTTAATAATGCAAAGTATTTAATTCTATAAGGGCTTATTTCAGTAAAGAATAACTTACTCATTTTCTTTCATTCAAATAACAAATATTTTTAAATACTCAGAAAAAAACAGACTTTCATTTAATTAAAAAACTCAAAGGACTCTGCCCTCTGGTGGGTTGGGTGCCTCTGGACTTAATTTCTGCAAATAAAGAAGTCATTGTCTAAGTGCAAAGAAAATTAAACTAATGAATTAATGAATTAATTAAAGCATGAATTTTCTGATGATTGTACTTCTCCAAGAAAATATCTTCATTAATGCTTTGAAAACCCTATACTACAGAGCTAGAAATCCTGAATTTTTAAATTGTGGTCTGAGTCAGGAGTGGTCATTACTCTTATTGTTAAAAATGATAATATAACAAAATAATGAAAGGCCTGAACCCTTGGGTTCAGTGCTTTTAGCCTGCATCACAGGTCTTGTGTGAGAACCTCATGTCTAGAAAGCCTTCACTCATAAAAGAGAATCTTCCCAAGATTCAACACTGGGTAATGTCGAACATAGAGCAAAAGTGGAACCAGGCATGTACACACCAGACACAAATCAGCACAGCAAGTACACTGAGAACTGAATTAAGATTTTAAGCTACCACATGAAAGAGGAAGCAGGACTTCCCTTGTGAATCCACTTTGAATATGTGCTGCTGAATTATAAATAGGAGTCTATACAGTATAAAATTCACATTATCCAGGATACAATGTAGAATTATTTGGCATACAAACCACTAAGATTATATAGCTAATTCTCTTGGGGGGGAGTGCAGTTGGGGGGAGCCAATGAATATACCATGCACAGTTGTCCCAAAATTGGAGCTCTCAAAGACCTTAAATCAGTTATTATCACTATGTACCATGAGGCAAAAGAAAACCTATCTGAAATAAATGAACACATCTAAAATAAGCATATCAAGAATCATTTACATTTTATTGATTGTTGCAAATGCTCTAATTACTGAATACTAAATGCAGAGATCCTCAAAGTGCACAAGAGAATAAGACCTCACTATTTTACCTACAAAAGTAAACACATCGAAAGCCCTGAATACCTATTTTAACAGCTGATAAAATAGTCTTCAAGGTAAAGATAAAAGGGATATTGCACAATTAAAAAATTTTAAGATATAAGAATAAATATGTATGGTCCTCAAAACATGTAGTAGAATATTTTAACATAAAGATAAATTTATGAAAAAGAAATCTAGATTATGTGAAAAAGATTGGCAAACACTTGATTTAGTTGACATTTTAGAACCTTATATTCACTCGCTGGAGAATCCACATTCTTTTGAAGTTCTCATTATATATTCACCAAGATAGACCACATAGTTGGTTATAAAATATTCTCCATAAATTTAAAAGAATTGAAGACATACAATGTTTTCTGGCCACAGCAAAATTAAATCAGAACTCCACAGCATTAATGAGGAAAATCCAAATACCTATATATTAGAAAACACATTTTTAAACAATTCAGGGGCCAAAAGTGAAATCAAGAGTGATATTAAAAGGTGTTTTGAAGGGGAAGAAAAAGAGAAAAAAGAAAGCCACATACAAACATTCATGAGAAAAAGCCAAAGCAGTTGACAGAGGGAAATTTTATTTTTTTATTATTTTTTTTACAAATAGTTTATTGTCAAATTATTGTCAAATTAGTTTCCACATAACACCCAGTGCTCATCCCCACAAGTGTCCTCCTCCATGCCCATCCCTCCTCCCCCCCACACCCATCAGTCCTCAGTTTTTGTCAGCATTCAAGAGTCTCTCATGGTTTGCCTCTCTCTCTTTCCCCCACCATTTCCGCCCTTCTTCTCCCCCTTGTTCCTCAGTTAAGTTCCTCCTAATGACAGAGGGAAATTTTAATACTCTCCTTAATGCCTCTAAAGTCAGGGACCTAAGGATTTACATTACCAAGCTAGTAAAAGAGATAAGTGGAGCCAAATAAGTGGAAGGGAAGAAGTAATAAAGATAAGAGAAATCAATGAAACAAAAAAGCAGATACATGATAGAGAAATCTAACAAAGACAAAAATAGACAAGAACAGAAGAGATCAACAAAATTTATACATCCCTAAAATAACCTGACCAAACTTAGTAAAAGAAAACACAAATAATATTATAAATAAAAAAGTAAAATTATCTAACAGAATGAGTGCAGTATTATTAGGAATATAGTTTGACCTCAAGGCTGGACATACTGTGAAAAATCAATGCTTAGAGTAGTCAACCTTCGATGTAATGTTTTCTCCATTGGAAAGCATCGGTCTTTTCTTTCTGAATGTTGGTGTCCTATCTTTCACATGTGTAGGTAGAGATTTTTTTTGTTCTGTTTAAAATTTAGGGGCTATTCTTGGATCTCATGATTTTTTTTAAATCAGTTACTAAAATCCTTAGTCATTATTTATTAGAATATTTTTCTTTTCTCTATAATTTCTTTTTGAAATTCTAGTTAGCCAGTTGTCAGACCTCCTCAATATCTTCTAAGTTATACTGCACATTTTCTGTCTTAGATTCCCTGTGTAGCATTTTATGTAATCTTCATATCTACCTTTCAGTCTTTAGCTATATATACATTTTACTACTTAAACTTGACATCGATATTTTAATTTTAATTACTAAATTTTTACTTCTAGACATTCTCCTTTTCCCCCCTCACTTATCTATTTTAATAGTCTATTTTTACTCACACTTTCATGTCTTTTAAAATATCTTTTTTATATTATGGTTTTTACATAGAGTTTTTATTCTATGTAATTCAATTTTATAGAATTGGGGCTACAGTTTGTTGGGTTTCCTGATTATTAAGTATTATGGCTCATATTATGTACTTAGTGATTTATTGGTGTTCATGTTCATTAAATTTTATTTTTGGTGTTTCTTTCAATCTTGGCATAAACATTTTCCTCTCCAGAGGATATGTGTGTTTGCTTCTCCCAGTTTTATAGGATACTATTATCCTGTTACCGTGTTGAGTCTAGATTTATGTTGGGTTCTTTATGACCAAGGGGTAGTGTAAACTCTACTTCAGAACTTTGTGTGAAATTGTGATTAAGAATCCTCATGGCAACTGTTTATCTTTCTTCCTCTGCAATTAGGGCCAAGATAGGTCATTTTATTCACTTTCTCCCTTATTGAGACAGGTTTCTGTTTGTTTGTTTAGGATTGTTTGGTTTCTTCCTCTCCTAAGTGACTTAACAAGTGTGTTGCCTTTTGGGAATGCTAACTTTTTGCAAAGTTCTACAATCAGATCCATTTCCTAGGTTCTGCTCTATGGCTCCAGTGCACAGCAACCTCCTCTGTGGATTCTTTTTTGTTCTTTCACTTTTTTTTTTTTTTTTAATGGAGACAATAGGAGGGCTGCCAGCTCAGTCCACATTATTTTTTTTCCTCTCTATTTATCCAACTTTTTGGGTATGAGGTACTCAGAAGCTTTTTTTTTTTTTTTCCTGAGCATTTAGTTTGTCGTATTGCTGGTTATGGAACCTACCATTTTAAATCAATATTTATCATGGCATTTGGAAAATTGATTGGTATTTTACCCATTTGGAAGATTTATTAGCATTTTACCCTCTACAGGCTGATTCAGTATATTAAAAATTTTGCATATTTTTTTACAGCTTTCAACTGTCCCAATTTGAATGGTTTGTTAGTTTAACATATAATTAATATATATCCATGTCATTTCACTTTAGCCTTGCAAATTAACACCTATTTAGAAATAATATCAACATTAAGTGAGGATATAAACTTTTGGAATATCTCATCTCCCCTCTGTTATATCCACTCATTCAATTTCCTCTGAGACCTACCAAAAGCTAAGCTGCATCCAACTTCCTAAAATCTATTTGTAGAGGTAAAACTATTCAGAATCCCTATTTCTTCTCAGGGCCTAGAATGGACTATGCAGAAACAAGTCTGATGGATTCTGATGGATTTTTATTTACTTTTTTCCTCAGACTAAAGGAAACTCCTAAAGAAATTGATTAATATTAGCAAATTGTGGTATAATAAACAGTAAATGGATCTAATTACTTCTAGTGTTCACATGTGTTTAGAAACCAGTGTTTAGGGAGTGTTTAGGGAGTCAAGTCTTATAATTTTAAAAGCAAATGTTTATTGAATAACAGTTACAGTGTGAAGCATTGTGCCATTATGCCTATGACTTTTCACTGTGCAACAGAGTACAGCTTTTCTTTTTTGTCTATTTGTGGCTCCTCCATGATCACTATTGGTAAATATACTTCAAGAGTAGAAAACCATGAGAACGCCAATTGCCCCTCACCCACAAGAAGACTAGTTCACTTTATCCCATCTTGTATTCTTTCTGGATGATAAAACCAAGCCTATTACTCTAACCACAGATGATTGGGTCAGTGATTCCCATGGCTGTCAAGATAATTATATATAGACTCAGCAAAAGAAAGACCAACCAACTCAGAACTGCGAAGTGAATGCTCTCCCAGTGTGGTAGTCCATGCTGACAGTGCATATCTTCTCTTTGGGGAACAATGAATCGTTAAGAGTGAGAAATTCAACCATTTAAGCTCATTCCCTGTATACCAAGGTTATATTTCAGCTCTCTAGGATACAAACAATAAATCTGAGAACATCTCAAAATCAGGAAGTCTAGATGAGTATGGAGTAATTCTGTATACTATCCTGATCTTACTTCATTCTGTACCTAACACAAGAATCAAGAAAATAGTAGTATTTTCTTTTCTGGGAGTAGGACGTGCTACCTTATACTAGATACATTTTCAATTTTTCTAATCATTAATAGTAGCCTTTTTATTTGCGTAGAATTTTTTTGTCATCCACTTGAAAGTGATTTCACAGGAGCCAATGTTGGATTTAATCCTTATGTGTGTTTACCTTAAAATTGTAAAATGTGTATAATTGTTATAACTTAAGTCAAGATTAGGTATCTTTGGAAAAGCTAAAATCATCTGAGGTTGAGGCCTCAACAAAAATTCTGATTATGACTTTCTTACCAACGTATGTGAGGTAGTTGGATGGCTAGATCAGAGTAATTGAATAGGGGCCAACAGGTAATTATTATTCCTCCTTTTTTTTAAATATCTTTTTATTTATTTTTGAAAGAACACAAGCAGAGGAGAGACCAAGGGGGAGGGGACAGAGGATCTAAAGTGGGCTCTTCACTGATACCAACGGACGAGATGTGGGGCTTGAACTCATAAACTACAAGATCATAGCCTGAGCTGAAGTCAGACACTCAACCGATTGAGCTACCCAAGTGCCGCTGATTATTCCTCATGGTAGTTTATATAATCATGCATATATGATAATGTTATTACTAGTCTTCAGCAAAGTAACTACAGTTAGTAGTGATGATAAACTTTGCTCTCCTATCTGACTTTTGAATTTTTAGAATAAATGATCTTCAGTTTATTTCTCCTTAGAAAGATTTCCATCATAATGCCTTGTCATTGCTCAAATTCCTGATAAGATACTATATTTTATAAACTGAAAATTCAGATTATAACCACAGGTTGATCTAAGAATTTTGGGGAAGAGCTAAACTTAATTATCATAACAAAACCACTCTATGCTCTCAAATAAATTTATATGCATAGAATGTAAGAGATGCACAAATATAGGCCTTGTAATGAGCCATTTCACTCAACTTTATTTTGCTAAAAATGTTCCATTATCTCTCCCTAGAATTTATAAGACCATTTGTTCTTTAGTTGGACAATTGTATATCTTTGTCATTATGGAGGGAAGGAGAGTTAGGAAAAGGTAAGTTAAGGTAGCATATGTACTTTAGAAATGATGCTTTTGCTTGAAACCTCACTGTTAAGGCATATGAAATAAAATGTGTAACCAATGATTCAAAATAATTTGGTTCTACTGTACTTCACTTGAATGTCTGAAATTTCATGGGTTTCTTGTTAGAAGAAAACTGCTAAAACTCTTAAACAAATAAAAAAAAAGTCTTTTTAGATGAATATGTATTTACTTAGTGCAATACGGAAGAAAAGGCTTTTTCACTCTAATTTCTGTACCTTATTCTTCTAAATATATTTTATTACTTGAAATTGCCTGTAATTTATATACCTGGAATGTAGATAATAAAAATTAATATTATCTTAGACTATTGAGCTTTCAAAATAACCAGAATCTAGAAAACTCAGGTTTTTTAAACTTTATTAACTTTTACAACATTATTGGACCTGTTTCTTAGAATAGTTGTGTATAGAAATTTCCTACCAAAACAAATCAGTCTTCAATAGAGAATCATTATTATCCCAAAGAGACTACTCATAACAAATGGTCTACTGAATCTGGTCAGCAACTTTGATCTTGCCGCAGATCAAGGACCAAAGATACCAAAGTTATCTGCTGACTTGCACTTTTTCCCCAGAGATATATGAAGTTCTTTGTGATTAAACTGCAGTTGAAATTGCTTTCACATAAATAGCTCATAGTTTACTTTGCAAGGGTGAAGGTGGTAAAAAAACCTCATATTTTCAGAGTTGAAGATGACATAAAAATCTTTTTTTGGAATTTGTTAACCAGAAGTTTAAGAGAGCATTTCTTTTTTCTTCTTTTTCTTTTGCTTTGAAACTGTTTTAGAAAAGCAAGTAAAACATGTTAGAAAATTCTTGCTCTGAAAATATTCATCAGTAATGTTGATATTTCAGATATCTAAGTCTTTTTATCGATTTTCCATGCTGCTGCTCATGGTTGCAATTGCCGTGGCTAATTCTCAAAATAAATCAGCTACTATTTGTTTCAGTGTATCGTACATTGCATGTTTTCAACTGATTTTTGTTTTTGGATGAATTCCAACAGAAATAAGGCCTTATTAGTTGATCATAAAATTGACTTAGAAATGTGTTTTTGGTGTCCAACCTATCATTATGTAGTAGTGTATATTTTACTGGACTACACAAATACATGATTGTTTCTTCCCTCCCCCAACTTTATTGAGATGTAACTAACATATTAAAAGTGTGTCAGCTTAACATACACAGCATGGTGATTTGACATATGTGTATACTGTGAAATAATAACCACAATGTTAGTTAACTCATCCATTACTTCATATAATTGCAGTTATTTTGTGTATATGTTTTGAGAACCTTTAAGATCTATTCTCTTAGCAACTTTGAGGTACACAATACAGTTATCTATAGTCACAATTCTCTATATTATGTTCCCTGAATTTATCTATCTTCTAACTGGAGATTTTGACCCTTAAATCACTTTTGTTTTCCCCACTTGTCACCCATCCCTGGCAACTACCAATATACCCTTTGCTATGAATTCATTGTTTTGAGGATGTGGGAAAAGGGAACACTAATACAGTGTTAGTGGGAATGTAAATTGGTGCAGCCATTATGAAAAATAGTGTGGAGGTTACTCAAAAATTAAAAATAGAACTACTATATGAGCCAGCAGTGCTTCTTCGGGGTATGTATTCTGAGGAAATGCATTCCCTCTTTTCTTTTTTTAAGTTTGTTTGCTTGCTTGTTCATTTATTGAGAGAGAGAGAGAGAGAATGAACAAACAAACAACCAGTGGAGAGGCAGAGAGAGAAAGAGAGAGAGAATCCCAAGCAGGTTCTGTGGTACCAGTGCAGAGCCCCATGCAGGGCATGATTTCACAACAATGAGATCATGACCTGAATGAAAATCAAGAGTCAGAGGGTTAACAGACTGAGCCACCCAGGTGCCCTGCATTCGCCATCTTGAAGAGCTATCTACACCGCCATATTCTTTGCAATATTATTTACTGTAGCCAAGACATGAAAAAAGCCCAAGTATCTGTTAACAGATGAATGAATAATAAACTTGTAGTGTGTGTATAAATCTATTTTTAGGGGTGTCTAGGTGGCTCAGTTGGTTTAGTGTCTGACTTTGGTTCAGGTCATACTCAGGTCATGATCTCATGGTTTGTGGGTTTAAGCAATGTGCCTGGCTATGTAATGACAGCTCAGAGACCTGAACCTACTTTAGATTCTGTCTCCCTCTCTCTTTGCCCACCCCCCTCCATCCAATTCATGCTCTGTCTCTCTCTCTCAAATTAATAAACATTAAAACAATTATAAATCTATATGGAGAATGAATGCTAGTGTTTTATATATGTAATTTTCAATTTAGATATGTGTTCATATATTTTTCAATAGAGTTAAGCCGTTGACATTTGTCCCTATGGCAGATACTGTCATTGTTGTCTTATTGTTTTGTTACCTTTTAAGTGTTTAAATTTTGAACAAAATCTTTCCAAGTGATATACATAGTTCTTTACTGCTTAAGCCACTATTTGTTCTCTATGTAAGTAGTTGTAACATAAAGTGTGTTTTTTTTTTGTTACACAAAAAAAATATTTCTAGTTTAGAATTTGCCTAAGATTTTTCATTTTACTATAAACATATTCATAAAAATATTGCCTTATATAGATTTCCAAGTCCTTATAAAGAATCAATAAACGGAGGGGGGGCAAGATGGCGGAGAGGTAAGGAGCTCCGCACTTGCACTCGCGCACATACATCACACAGAAAAGTTCTGAAGCCATTGGAAACCTTACAAAACCTGAGAGATTGGGAGAAAAAGGACACAGAATCCACTGAGAAAGCCTTCTAACGTGAGTGCGAACTGGGGAAGATAAAATCGGGCCGGGATCGGAGACTCCAGGGTGGGAGGCGATCCCCCTCTACCCTCTACGGGGGGTGAGAGGGGAAAAGGAGAGAGTCCAAAACAGAAAAACCTCCGCTCAGGGGGGAAAAACCTCCGCTCGGTGCATAGAAAGACCGTACTTGCCAAATACCTGCACACCAGGTCCCTCGCACCAACTGGTCCGGGGGGCTGAGTGCACTGAGACTGCTTCTTTGTGCTGCTCCTGATGGCTGGACTTCAGAGTGGCGGCGCGCCTGCCGCCATTGTAGCTCCCGGGCGGCTGGGGCCCCTGAAAGAGCCGCGCGACACCAGGCGTCCACGCTCCTGGCTGGCTGGGGCTCTGGAGAGAAGGCAAAGAGCTAAAAACTGGGAAATTTGCCTGTGAGTTCGTGTTTCGGGTGACGAGCCATAGAGGGACCTCGTTTTCCTCACTCCAGCGGGCTCGGGCTCAGCGCACCCGGCAGGCAAGCCCCCGCCCATGCCCGCCAGCCAGACCCAGAGAAGGAAGCAGTAATTCTGACTCCACCCCCAGAGCTCCGCAGGGGGCCTGGAATTGCCCCGAAGGGGTTGCCCGGGAAGCTGTGTCTAAGGCAATTTCAGCGGGGCACGCGGACAGGGATTTGGAGATTGGAACTGGCCTGGGTGGAAGAGTGCAACCAACTTTGGCTGCACCCCCGGTACGGGGAGTTTAGACGGCCAAAAAAGCGAGGTGCAGCGCTTGGTTCAAGAAGGGACTAGAGCACTGTCACTCTCCTCCCCACAGCCACCAAGGCAGAGCTCCCGCCTGAGGCATTGGATCACGCGCCACGCCCATCCCTGCCTGAGAGGTGCTCTCCTCCCTTTTTTTTTTCTTTTTTCTTCTTTCTCTTTTCTCTCTTTTTCCCCCAGAACACTGATCTGATTAACTCTTGTCGTCAGCTTGCTTAAACATGCACAACGTGTTCATTCTGTAAATGTAAATTATACACCTACCAACATCTTCATCTCTTTCTCTCAGGAGTAATTAGACTATATAGTTTCTCTGGATAATTCCAGCACCCTTCTCTCACCTATCCAACCATATTCTACCCTTTACCTCTTGGAAAAAAGCTTCTTATCCCTTCTGCCTGTTCATTCTATTTCCAATTTTGCCTCATCCCACCCTGCCTTCTCTCTGTTTCTCTATGCTCCTCAACCAGCACTGCATTCACACGGCTATTTAACTGTAACTGGGAAATCCAGTTATATGCTTTGAACTGTTATTTGTCCAGCGGTTTTCTTTTTTCCTTTTCTTTTCCCTTTTTGACCCTTTTATGTATTTTATACTCCCTATTATTCGCCCTCCCTCCTCCGTCTTTTCTCTTAACTTTTTCGTTTCTCCTCTCGCTTTGCATGTTAGTTGAATTAGCCTGTGCGTTTGTGTGCTCCTGCTCCCTGTGTGTTTGTCTGTCTGTCTTTTCTTTTCCAGGGCTACCTCAAGAAACAAGCCAGAGTACACAAGGTGCAGAGTCCCAAATATCACTACGAATAGGAAAATAAAATAACCAAGGTCCCAACCAGAGAGACCAAGAGATACCATTCAAAAAACACTCTCTGAAAGGATAGGCCCTGAACAAAGAGTCTTCTTGGATATAGCAGCACTCATAGATACAGAGAGCATTAACAGGTCTCTGAAATCAACAAGAGCTGGAAAGCTAACTAAAATGACGAAACGAAAGGGCTCTCCTCCAAAAAACTCCAAGAAGAAATGACAGCGAATGAACTGCTCAAAACAGATATCAGCAGCATCACTGAACAAGATTTTAGAATAATAATGGTAAAATTAATAGCTGGGCTTGAAAAAAACATAGGGGACATCAAAGAAACTATGGCTACAGACAGAATGGAAAATAAAAATAGGCATGAAGAATTTAAAAATGCGATAAATGAGATACATAGTAAATTAGAGGCCTCCAATGCACGGCTTGAGGAGGCAGAAAGGAGAATAAGTGATTTAGAAGACACCATTATAGAAAAACAAGAAGCTGACAAAAAGACAAACTGATCCAGGAACAGGAAAGAAGAATTCGAGAGCTCAGCAATATGGTCAAATGCAACAATATCCATATCATAGGAATTCCAGAAGAGGAAGAGAGAGGGAAAGGTGCTGAAGGAG
>NW_024082040.1:308042-338630 GCF_003009895.1 Hyaena hyaena | reverse complement strand
CTAAAACATGGAAAGAGCCTAAGTGTCCATCAACAGATGAATGGATCAAGAAGATGGGGTTTATCTATACCATGGAATACTACATGGCAATGAGAAACGATGAAATCTGGCCATGTGTAGCCACATGGATGGACCTTGAGGGTGTTATGCTGAGCGAAATAAGTCAGGCAGAGCAGGACAAATATCATATGTTTGCACGTATAGGAGGATTAGGAGGAACTTGACGGAGGAACAAGGGAGAGAAGAAGGGGGGCAATGGTGGGGGAAAGGGAGAGAGGCAAACCATGAGAGACTCTTGAATGCTGACAAAAACTGAGGACTGATGGATGTGGGGGGGAGGAGGGATGGGCATGGAGGAGGGCACTTGTGGAGATGAGCACTGAGTGTTATGTGGAAACTAATTTGACAATAAACTATTTGTAAAAAAAAAAAAAATCAATAAACCTACTATTCTTACTGCTGACTTCTTTCCCTCTTCCTTTCTTAAATTTTATTAGTTATGTTACATGTTACATCCTACATGTTAGGATACGTAATATATATTTTTCCCTGGCAATCCTAAAATACAGGCTTGATTTATTCTTATTTCTAGAGTTAAGTATATTTAATATCCACTATTAGTTGTTTCATAATAAATTTTCTCATTATCAAGTGTTGAATGAAGTTCATAGTCTTTTAGTTTCCTAGGGAAGGATTCAAAAGAAATATATTCTGTGAATTTGTGCATATTTTAATATTTGTGATCATTGTTCTTGAAAGATGATTTATTGGGTTTTAGTTTATTTCCCTAATGGGTTTACAGGTGTTCTTCACCTATGTTCTAGTGTTAAATGAAGATATCTGAGACCAGTATAATTTTTCTTTGTGTAAATAATTTGTATTTCCTCTTTGAATGCTCATTAACTCTTCCTTTATACTGAAGAGTGATGCCTTTAATCACTCACCTTTTGTGTTAACTTACATGTCAGTATTCTATGGTATATGGTGTTCTCTTTCACTTGGTGGAGTTAGATCACCTTTTATTTTAGGTAAATGTATTAAGTTATGCCTTAATTTTCTTCTTTGTGGACTGCAATTTTGCATATGTTGGCTTGCCTTTGCATGTTTTTCTGTGTCTATAATCTCCACTGTGATGTTTTTTAACTCTTTATTTAAAATTCTCATTTTTGGAGGTACTTCCGTGGCTCACTTGGTTAAGCATCTGACTTTTGGTTTCGTTTCAAGTCATGATCTCATGTTTTGTGAGATGGCACTCCACATCTGGCTCCATGCTGACAGGATTGTCAGTCTCCATGGAGACTGCTTGGGATTCTCTCTGTCTCTGCCCTTCCCACACCTGTGCTTGTTTGCTCTCTCAAAAATAAATAAACATTAAAAAATACTTTTGAAATTTTTTTTCCTGTCATTCTTTTTAAAATTTCCTCTTTTTTCTTCCTCTCTCTCTTCTATTTTTTTCTTTCCTTTTCTTTCTTCTGTTCCATTTTGTCCCTTGCTCTGATTTCAACAGTCACCATTATTTTTTCTTCTTCTTTCAATTTGCTATTTCTGTACCTATTTTTACTGTATTTCATACCTTAGTTTTACCAGCTCATACTTTATCTGCTTCTATTTCTTACCATTTATTCCCTGAATTCTCATAATTCTGCCTTGTGATCTTTATAGAGATAATTACTTTGCAAATATTTAATTTTATTATAAAATTTTAATTAACCATACTTATTTTCTTTTTTGCAGTGTTCTTTTCACACATGTTCTCCAAATAAGTATAATTTTCTGATTTCTTATTTGTTTTTCTTATAATATCCTTCTAAACATGCTGTATCACTTTTTTTTTTTTTTTACAAATAGTTTATTGTCAAATTAGTTTCCACATAACACTCAGTGCTCAAGTATCACTTTCATTTTATTACTTAAAGCTGACCATATTAATTTTCCTGAATCAGCCATTTGCCAAGTTGCCTTTAGAGAGAGAGTGTTGTCTTCCAGGCTATTTGGCCTTCACAAAACATAGTGTCTCTTCGTCCTCTTCTTTTTCTTTTTCTTCTTCTTTTGTTTTAAGTTTCTTTATTTAACGAGACAGTGCAAGTTGGAAAGGGGCAAAGAGAGAGGGAGGGAGAGAATCCCTAGCAGGCTCGACATTGCTTGCACAGAGCCTGATGTGGGGCTTGGACCCATGAACCCATGAAATCATTATGCAAACCAAACCAAGAGTCGGACTCTTAACCGACTGAGCCACCCAGATGCCCTCATAGTTTCTCTTCTTATCTGATGCTTCACATGCAAACAATATCATTAAAATAGTTCTGCCCTGTTTGCTTTTGCTGTAGATGGATTCCTTGGCTCCTCTCAAATTCTGATAACACTACTGATCCCAATGTCTACATCTTTTATTGCAAGCAATAAATACATATTTTTCTTTCTTTCTGTTTTTTAAAAATGTTTATTTATCTTAGAGCGGAAGCGAGCGTGCGAGTGGGGAAGGGGCAGAGAGAGGGAGACACAGAATGCATAGCAGGCTCTAGGCTCAGAGCTGTCAGCACAGAGCCCCATGCGGGGCTCAAACTCACAAGCTGTGAGATCATGACCTGAGATCATGACTCTGGCTGAAGTCAGACGTATAACTGACTGAGCCACTCAGGTGCCCCATAAATACATATTTTTAACATCAGGGTCTTTTCTTCATCTGTCATAAAGTGTTTTTATTCTGGTGTTTTCTGAAATCTTTTTATTGGTCCCTTCTTAAGTCTCTTTGTATTTCTTTTTTTCACATCGTTTCAAATGGTCTCTACCATTTCTTTTAGCTGCGAAACAGATTAAAGCTGCAGGTGATGAATTTTACCTCCTTCTATCAAAAATATAATGTAGTTTTTGTTTCTTTGTTACACTTTTATGCTTTATATGAAGACCAAAGGAAAATGCTGAATTTTAAATCTGTGTCCCTACTGAAGATCAAGAAATGTACTATTAATAATATTTACTTCACAAAAGAAAATCGAGTACAAAGAAGTTAAGCCATATACACCGAATTAGGAAACCAGTAAGAAGAGCTAATCTTCTATCCAGAAAATCTGGCCTCATAAACCACACTCAAACATATACAGTATTTCTGAGAAATTCAAATATGATTCTAGTTCTTAGCTCAAGAATTACCCTAATTAAAGCAAAAATATTTTCTTCAAATGAGATTGCTTCTGATTGAAGATATACATTCAAAATCATAACTCATTTTATGAATTTTCTAATTGCTGTTATCTGGAAATTGTATGAGCTAATGCTCAATCATTGGATATTACAGAAACCAGACAAATGTACATATACAGGACCATATCTACATTTTTATTTGTGTTATAAATAAATTTAAATTATTTCTTTTATGGTATTTTACATTGGAATAACTGTACTTATCTTTTGGCAACATATGAACTTTGTTTAAATGTTTCAAAAAGAAGTATGTTTTGTTTTTTCTCTGGTATCATTTTTGTAGCCTTACTGATACTACCTAGTCCTTTTATTTTGCTCTTTTTTTTCCATGCAAAAAAAAACCTGTCACTGAGGATTTTTTCTTCTGTTTTCTTGTTCTATACGTTATATTCTCTTTCTCTTCTATTATTCAGTTTCTCTTTCAACTCTTCTGTGTTTTAAAAAGCTGATTGAGAATTTTTTCACAAGTATATGCTATTTTTTAAAAAGAAAACAAATTTTTTTGGTGTTTACTTTTACGGCTAGTAGGAAAATGTCTTTCCATTTATTGACTTTGATATTCAAGAATAAAAGCTCCGTGTTAGATCTACTTTATTGTTACTCCCCCCCCCTTTATATTTAGCTTTATTACCTCTGAATAGGTGTCTCCTAAGACTTCTGTGAGCTGACTTTACATAGATTTATTTCCCGTGTCTCACTCTATGACAGTTTATTCCCTTATGTTTTACAATAGACCTCATCCTGATCTTCAAACACTGTTAGAATAAACAAGTTGCAAACACTCTTCTCTTTTTGAAAGTGAATAGGAAATAGGTATTTGCAAGTTTTTAAAAATTCATACATCTATCATATTTCTTATTTTACTTTCTAGAGTTAAATATATAGTGGAATAACAGAAAACTCAAGAGATTCTTTCTCTGTCTCTGTCTCTTTCCCTTATTTTTATTTTTATTTAAACATTTTTTTTTTTTTTTGATAGAGAGTGCACAAACCAGGGAGAGGGGCAGAGGGAAAGAGAGAGAGAATCTTAAGCAGGCTTCTTGTCCAGCACAGAGCCTTGATCTTATGACCCTGGGATCATAACCTGTTCTGAAATCAAGAGTTGGACACTCAACCAACTGAGCCACCCAGGTGCCCCCAGAGATGTAAATGTAAAGTCTTATTATTCTGTATATGTTATTGAACAAGCTTTGTATAGATTGACTATTGGATTGACTGGCTTTTATTACCTCAATGTACATGTTAAATCTTCTGGAGAGATTTTCATTGCTGGTTTATGTAGTCTTCTTTCCTAAAACTTTATTATCTACTAGCAGCCTTGTTTTATTTTTGTGTTAGTAGTATCTTACATATAAAGTTGAAAAAATTCTGACTTTGAAATTTAATTAAAAATAAACTTTGACAATTTCATGTACTTATATTTAAGACCTTACAAAAATAAGTATTGAGAGTGTTACAAATATTACAAAATAATGAAATATACTTATGCTGTCTCCATGTAGAATAGTCTTTAGAAGTTGAAATAATAAGAAATTTGAAATTTTTAGTGAGGTCCGTTATAAATATTTAATGGTAAATGATTATAAAAAAAAAAGAAGCATATTAAGGATTTTAAAAGAGACAAACTACAGAATATTCATCAGAAATGTGTAATGACTCATGGAGAGTCAGAGTTTTTGATCTAGATTTTTCAGGTAAGGAGAATGCTTCAAACCATTTCAATTTAATTATGAGCAACATTTTATTTTCTTTATATTATAGAAAATCCATTAAAAATAATGATTATGGGCCAAATGTTATTTTAGTAATAAATCCTCTTTTGTCAAGATACTAAATATCTGAAATCTAGTATAATGCATCATTTTATTAATTCCCAGCCACTAGCATCATAATTATGATTGTGGTAATTAAGTTTGGCTAAAATTTTAGAATCTTTGGTTCTAATAATAGACTTCAGTACCAATTAAAAAATGGTTTTTAATGAAACAAGATATTCTCAATATAAGCATGGCTTGTCTGTTTTTCATTAATATTATCAGTTAATATAGCTTGATTCTTATGTAATCTTTAAGTATTCTTTAAGATACAGAGGCAAGTTTTAATTTCACCTTGGAGATCCATAAACACACATATAAATGTAAATTATATATACATATGTAATTGTAAAATGTATTTATTAAGGTAAAAAGAAAAAATAATGTTACCAGTGGTGTCAGTAGCTGGACTCAAGATCTGATTTTTACTGCCCACCTGTTTGTACACATTGACCTTTGTCCCATGTTTCTCCTTAAGCTTTTCTATCCACCTTCTCTCTAACTGAGGCAAGAGACCCATGGGCATGACATCCTCTGATGGAAACCAAAACTACTCCTTAGGTGCAATAACAATTGCCCAGAACACCTAGACCAGTTTGAACTAAATCTGCTTGAGCAGATGGACCATGGGGTGACCTCTATAATGACCTACCTTTACCTCATTATAATACCGAAGTCTCTGCACAAGGAGGAGCACAAGCCTCATTTACATAAAACGTGTGTATAGGCTTGTTTCCTAAAGTCACACATATGCCCACATCTACATACGATGACAGGGGTCCCCTATCTAAATTTTCATTTAACCCTAAATAAAAGGAACCCTTCACTTCTGCTCAGGGAGTCATGGCTTTGAAAATTATTCCCTGTAATCTCCTTATTTGCTGCAAATAAAGTTTCTATTTTTTTTCTTTCAGATTTGTTACATAGTTATACACACACATGAATAAAATCTATCTCCTTCGTCCTCTCATACCATACCTTTTTTTCTCTTATTTCTCATTTTTATTAGTTGCAGATATGTTTTCTAGTTTGTAGCTTGTCTTTTGACTCTAATACACCTTTTGCGGAGCAGACTTCTCAATTTTTAAAATAGTAAAATGTATTATTATTTTCCATTATTTGTATGTTCTTGTTTTCATAAAAAGGCATTACTATGTAAGTAACAGTGCAGTGATTGAGAACATCATTCTAAGCCAGTTATAATGGATTTGAATCTTCACTCCTCTCGACACTAGCAGGAGTAATTGCAGGCAAATTATTTAAATCCTGTTTGGTAAGTGGAATTCTAAAATGGCCCTTAAGATTTCTACCTCTTTGTATGCATATTCTGTACAATTCCCTGCCCCTTTTTTCCCTATGGTTGCAGAATCTGTGAATATAGGTTATCATACCTGTGATAGGTACTTATCAGTTAACTATCAATCAAAAGGGAAATTTTTGTGATTGGACTGAGTTAACCAGGTGAGTCATTAGAAGGGACTGGCCCTTCCTGAAGTTAGAGGGAATGAAGTGTGCAAGGGCTTAATGCCTATGGAGAAGTCCTTACGTCAGATAGACTATACATGTGTGCGAGAGAGGCTCATGTGGGAAGGACCTGAAAGTGGTCCCTGGTCACCTGCTAACAAGACAATGGGGACTTCAGTCATATGCCCCCAAGGAGATTATTTATGCCAACCACTTGGAAGTGAATCTTTTTCTGGTGGAGCCTCCAGATGAGTACACAGCCAGCCAACACCCTGATTTCAGCCTCTTGAGTCCTAGAGCAGACATTCAAGCCTAAGTGTGTGTGGTTCCCTACCTACAGACTCATGAGATAATATATTTGTGATGTTTGCAGATTGTAGGCTTATGATTATTCATCAGTAGAAAACAAATGAATCCTTGAGGCCCAGTTTGTTCATTTATAAATTGAGGATAGTAGTAGTCTCTAGTTCATAGAGTTGATTGTTGTCAATATTGCAAAAGTGCTTAGCAGTGCACAGTGCTTAATCAAGTAAGCACTATAAAAATGATATATTTTAATGCAAGGAATATAGTCTTCTATTTTCATTCTAAAACTTTTAAAGGTTGTTCTTTAAGTTTATTTTCTACTTGATAACTAATTTTTGTGAAGAATCTAAGGCAGGAGTTCATCCTCCCTCCCTCCCTTTCTTTTGTGGAGAATCCATTGTGTCAGCACCACTAGGTGAAAATTCCATACTTAGTGGTATGAAATACCATCTCTTTCATTGGCCGAGTATTCATCCATGAACGGGTTGATTGCTCTGTTCTCTCATATGTTATATTGATTTCTTTATTTTTTCTTATATCAATAACTTAGTCATTAACACATCTTCATATCTGTTAGGTAAAATGCCATCATTTTACCCTTTATAGGCTTTCGCTATTATTTTTCCTTTTGGAAGGGTAATACACACATGCACTTTTAAAATGTTAACATATGCAACATTTTTTTTTTCACACATGTCATCGCGATAACTATTATCCAGAGAAAGATGCAGAATATTTGTGGCATGCATGTCTTTCATGCACAGTGCAAGTCTATAAAAGCTTTTTGTTTTTATAGATTATTTATTTTTAAATTTATTGTCAAGTTGGCTATTATACAGTGTAGTCTTGGCTTTAGGAGTAGATTCCCGTGATTCATAGCTTACATACAACACCCATGCTCATCCCAACATGTGCCCTCCTCAGTGCCCATCATTTACCTCCCCTATCTCCCCAATCCCCAACCCCCATCAACCCTCAGTTTCTTCTCTGTATTTAAGAGTCTCTTAGGATTTTCCTACCTGTCTATCACTTATTTTTCCTTCCCTTCCCCTATGGTCTTCTGTTAAGTTTGTCAAATTTCACCTGTGAGTGTGATCCTATGATATCTGCCTTTCTGTGACTCACTTATGTGACTTAGCATACTATTCTCCAGTTCCATCCATGTTGCTTCAAATGGCAAGATTCCATTCTTTTCCTTCACTGTGTAGTATCCCATTGTATAAATAACCACATCTTCATCCATTCATCAGTTAAGGGACATTTGGGCTCTGTCCATAATTTGACTATTGTTGATAGCATTGCTATAAACATTGGGGTACATGTGCCCCTATGAATCAGCACTCCTGTATCTTTGAATAATTTTCCAGTAGTGCTAATACTGGGTCATAGGGTAATTCTATTTTAATTGTTTGAGGAACCCCCACACTATTTTCCAAATTGGCCGCACCAGTTTTCATTCCCACCAACAGTGCAAGAGGGTTCCCATTTCTCCACATCCTTGCCAACATCTGTTGTTTCCTGCATTGTTAATTTTAGTCACTCTAACCTGTTTGACATGATATCTCATTGCGGTTTTGATTTGATTTTCCCTGAACATCATTCATCTTTTCATGTGTTTGTTTGCCATCTGGATGTCTTCCTTGGGAAAGTGTCTTTTGATGTCTTCTGCCCATTTCTTAACTGGATTATTTGTTTTTCAGGTGTTGAGTTTAGTAAGTTCTTTATAGGTTTTGGATACTAACCCTTTATCTGATATATCATTTGCAAATATCTTTTCCCATTCCATTGGTTGCCTTTGAGTTTTGCTGCCTCTGAGTGTTATTGTTTCCTTTGCATTACAGAAGATTTTTATCCTGATAAAGTTCCAGTAGTTCATTTTTGCTTTTGTTTCACTTGCCTCTAGAAACATGCCAAATAAGAAGTTGCTGCGGCTGAGGTCAAAGAGGTTGTTGCCTGTTTTCTTCTGTAGGATTTTGATGGTTTCCTGCTTCACATTTAGATCTTTTCATCCGGTTTGAATTTATTTTTGTGTATGGTGTAAGAAAGTGGTCCAGTTTCATTCTTCTGCCTGTTGCCGTCCAGTTCTCCCAGCACCATTTGCTAAAGAGACTGTTTTTTTTCCATTAGATACTCTTTCCTGCTTTGTCAAAGATTAGTTGGCCATATATTTGTGAGCCCATTTCTGGGTTCCCTATTCTATTCCATTGGTTTATGTGTCTGTTTTTGTGCCAATACCATACTGTCTTGATGAATATAGCTTTATGTTACAGGCTAAAGTCCAGGATTGTTATGCCTCCAGTTTTTTTCCCCCCAACATTACTTTGGGTATCTGAGGTCTTTTCTGTTTCCATACAAATTTTAGGATTGTCTTTTCTAGTTGTATGAAGAATGCTAATACTATTTTGATTGGGATTGCATTGAATGTGTAGATAGCTTTGGGTAGTATTGGCATTTGAATAATACTTATTCTTCCAATCCATGAGGATCATGGAGTTTTCCAATTCTTTGTGTCTTCTTCAATTTCTTTCATGAGCTTTCTCTATTTTTCCACATACAGATCTTTTAGTTCTTTGGTTATGTTTATTCTTAGGTCTTTTAGGTTCTTGCTGCAATTGTAAATGGGATCAATTCCTTGATCTCTCTTTCTGTTGCTTCATTATTGGTGTATAGAAATGCAACAGATTTCTGCACATTGAGTTTGTTTCCCATGACTGCTGAATTCATTTATCAGTTCTAGCAGCTTTTAGGTGGAGTCTTTTGGGTTTTCCATGTAGAGTATCATGCCATCGGCCAAAAGTAAAAGTTTTACTTCTTTGCCAATTTGGATACCTTTTATTTAATTTTGTTGTCTGATTGCTGAAACTAGGACTTCTAACACTATGTTAAACTACACTGGTGAGAGTAGACATCCCTGTTGTGTTCCTGATCTCAGGGAGAAAGCTCTTTTTTTCCCTTGTAAGGATGATATTAGCTGTGGGACTTTTATAAATGGCTTTTATGATGTTGAGGTATGTTCCATCTATCCTGACATTCTTGAGGGTTTTTTGAAAGGATGCTGTACTTTGTCAAAAGCTTTTTCTGTATCTATTGACAGGATCATATGGTTCTTATCCTTTCTTCTATTAATGTGATTGATTTGTGAATATTGAACCAGCCCTACAGCCCAGGAATGAATCCCACTTGATTATGGTAAATAATTCTTTTAATATTGAATTCTGTTTGCTAACATCCTGAGAAATTTTGCATCTGTGTTCATCAGGGATATTGGCCAGTAATTCTCCTTTTGAGTGGGGTCTTTGTCAGATTTGAAAATCAAGGTAATGCTGGCTCCATAGAATGAGTCTGAAAGCTTTTCTTTTGTTTCTAATTTATGGAACAGCTTGAGAATAGGTATTATCTTTGCTTTAAATGTCTGGTAGAATGCCCCCAGGAAGCCATTGGAACCAGGACTATTATTTGTTAGGACATTTTTGATAACTGATTCCATTTGTTTGCTGGCTATGGGTCTGTTCAAATTTTCAAGTTCTTTCCATTTGAGTTTTGGTAGTGTGTCAGTGTCTAGGACTTTGTCTATTTCTTCTAGATTGTCCAGTTGGTTAGTATATAATTTTTCATCGTATTCTCTAATAATTATTTGTATTTCTGTGGTGTTGGTTGTGATCTCTTTTATTTGTGATTTTATCTATTTGTGTCCTCTGCTTTCCTTTTTGAGAAGTCTGGTTAAGGGTTTATTAATTTTGTTTATTCTTTCAAAACACCAGCTCTTAGATGTTTTTGATCTGTTCTACTGTGTGTTCTTATTTTAATCTATATTGTTTATTTCTGCTTTAATCATTATTATTTCTCTTCTGCTGCCTTTGGTCTTTCTTAACTGCTGTCTTTCTGGGTCCTTTAGGTGTAGGGTTAAGTTCTGTATTTGGGACCATTCTTGCTTCTTGAGATAGACCTGGATTGCAATGTATTTTCCTCTTAGGACTGCCTTTGCTGATCCCAAACAGTTTGGACTGTTGTTTTCTTTCATTTGCTTCCATATATTTTTTAAAATTTTTATTTAATTTTATGGTTCACCCATTCATTATTTGCTAAGATGTTCTTTAACATCCAAATATATTGGGGGCTTTCCAAATTTTTTATTGTCGCTGATTTCAAGTTTCATAGTGTTGGGATATGAAAATATGCATGGTATGATATCTTTTTATACCTGTTGAGGGGCTGTTTTGTGACCCAATATGTGATGTATTTTGGAGAATGTTCCATGCACACTCAAGAATATATATTCTGGGGCACCTGGGTGGCTCAGTCGGTTGAGCGTCCGACTTCGGCTCAGGTCATGATCTTGCTGTTTGTGGGTTCGAGCCCCATGTCGGGCTCTGTGCTGACAGCCAGCTCAGAGCCTGGAGCCTGTTTCCGATTTTCTCTCTCTCTCTCTCTCTCTCTCTCTCTCTCTCTGACCCTCCGCTGCTCACGCTGGCTCTGTCTCAGAAATAAAACATTAAAAAAGTGTTAAAAAATATATATATATTCTGATCCTTTGGGATGAAAAGTTCTAAATATATCTGTTAAATCCATCTGGTCCAATGTGTCATTTAGAGCCGTTGTTTCCTTGTTGATTTTCTGCCTATGTGATCTGTCCATTGCTGTAAGTGGAGTATTAAAGTCCCCTACAATCACAGTATTATTATCTATCTACAAATTATTATTTATGTTTGTGATTAATTGATATTTGCTGTTTTGGAAGAGAGTTATCAGTTCCTCCTAGACTTGGATATTGGCTTCTTTGTCCAAATTAGGGAAGTTCTCAACTATAATTTGTTTAAATAAATCTTCTGCCCCTCTCTCCTCCTCCTCCTCCTCCTCCTCTTCTTCTTCTTCAGACACTGCTATGATATGGATATTATTTTTTTTCACTGAATCACTTAGATCTCTAATTGTCCACTCATGGTCTAGTAATTTACTATCTCATCTCTTCTCAGCTTCATTATTTTCCATAATTTTGTTTTCTATTTCACCTATTCTCTGCTTCTCCCATCCTTACTGTCACTGCATCTAGTTTATTTTGCATCTCATTTACAGCATTTCTTTTTTTTTTAAGTATTTTTAAATGTTTGTTTATTTTTGAGACAGAGAGGCAGAGCATGAATGGGAGAGGGACAGAGAGAGAGGGAGACACAGAATCTGAAGCCAGCTCCAGGCTCTGATCTTTCAGAACAGAGCATGATGCGGGGCTCACATTCATGGACCATGAGATCATGACCTGCACTGATGCTGGATGCTCAACTGACTGAGCCACTCAGGTGCCCCATCATTTACAGCATCTCTTAGTTCTTTGATCTGTGCACCAATAGATTCTCTTCAGTCTTCTGTGGTTTTTTTTCCAAGCCAAGCTGTTAGTCTTATGACTATTATTCTAAATTCTTATTTAGATATATTATTTATATGTTTTGAGCAACTATTGGCCGCCATTTCTTCCTGGATTATCTTTTGTGAAGAATTATTCCATTTCATCATTTTGGCTAGGTTTCTGTCTTTTATGTGTTCTAATAGCTTGTTATGTGTCCTGTGCCTGTGAGTAATACTATATTAAAAAGTGGTCATATTCTGTCTATGACCTGGTACTTCAGAACGTGTTTATGGAGTGTGTTGTGTGCACTGTGTTGCTTCTTGATCTCTTCTATCCCATTGTTTGTAGTGGAGGATTGTTTGGACCTTTCATCAGGTATGCTTTGATTTTTTTTTTTCATTGAATTAACCCTGGAAAGAAGGAAAAAAGGAGGGGGGGATCCTTATCCCATACAAAGAGAGAAATGAAAGAGGTGGGGGGGGGCAGTCAGAGAATTAAAGAAACTATAAGGTTTGATCCAGGGAGAGGGAGAGAGAGAGAATAGAGTAAAAATGCCTGTTTAACAAACAGTGAAAAGAGAGAAAAGATCTATATATGTACATATGTACATCTATACATATACATATGTACTTATACGTGTGTGTGTGTGTGTGTGTGTGTGTGTATTAAGAATTGACCAAAAATCTAATCAGAAACTATGAGCCTGATTCCAAAGAGAGGAAAAAAGAAAAAAACAGGAAGATAGAAACAAAAAGAGGAGAAAAGAGAAAAATAAATAAATAAAATAGACTGACCTACAAAACCTCAGGACAGTTGTCTGTTGGTGTCTGGGACTGGTGGCTGTGCTAGTCTGGAGGAGAGCTGTCTGGTTCGATCAGTGTCAGTCCCAGTCCAGGAGATAAGCAGTTACCACACACGGAGAGGCAGGGCTTGGGGTAAGGGGGCCCTGCTTCCACTGGGGGCTGCCATCCTGTTCCCTGAAGCCTCGCCCTGTTGGTGATGGGGAGAAAAATGGCAACACCCCAGTCACTCCTCTCCTGACCAGGTGTCTCAAACCGCACTGCTCAGGCAGCTCTCACTGAGTAGCACGGGCAGGTGGCTTGCCCTGTTGCACAGTCTCCTGTGCCTCCCAGGTGCTTGGGTGGGATTCAGAACCTGATATCTTAAAGGATCCCACACTGGAGGGACCAGGTTCTGAAGTAGTGACACTCTACCCTGCTGATATGGCCTGTGCCTGTAGGTTCTTTAGTGCTTAGGGTGGCAAAATACCTGTATCTTCTTCCCACAGCACTCAAGGGAAGTACTCAGTTCTCTCCCAGTGTGCCCCTGAGATCGTTATCACACCCTGGAGCTGGCTCCCCTCTGCCACCCAGGCCTGGGCACACCGCAGTGACCCCGGCCCATGTTTGCTCCTTGTTTCCGCTAATACTTAATTTGGGAGGTTATTTTATTTTTAAAATCATTCTATTTTACTTTAGCTGGTCATTATCTCAAAATAGTTTCATTTTGGTTTTCCCTGGTAGCACATTTTCATATGCTTATATGATTTGGACATTTGGATATCTTCTTAGTGAAATGTTTCTTCAGGTATTTTTTAATTGGGTTCTTTGTCTTTTTCTTATCGACTTGATTTGTTTTATATTCATACATGTACAAAATACACGTGTGTGTGTATACATACACATTTAGTTTTTGTAAATATAATTTGTAATGATACATATGAGTTTATTGAAATAAAGGGTTTAATGTAGAGAAAAAAGTTTTAAAGTCCTTAACAGAATTAGTTAGCATTTACTGAGTGCATAATGACTGATGACACAGGTATTTGTTGAGCACTGACTGTTCCAGGCATTGTGGTAGCTGCTGAGAATACAGGAGTGAAGCCCATAAATACAATTCTGATCTCATGGAGCATAGAATGATAGACCATAAACAAAACAAGTCAATATTTAATTGCAATATGTACCTAAAAAATGTATAGTCTCCTCTTAGAGTGAGTAACAGCTAATGCATCCTAATCAAGGAGGTCAGAAGAATCCTAAAGAAGCACCATTGAAGTTGAGACTTTAACTGTGTCAACGAAAAATATGGAACAGCACTCAAATTTTTGTTATCTGATGGAAGAAGCAGGCATTTAACACGTAATTACAATATTGTTAAAGGTTATGATAAGAGGAATTCGTATAATATGGGACAAGTGACCCAGTTTGATTAGATACCTTTTTTTTTTTTTTTTAAGTTTTTTTATTCTGAGAGAAAGAAAGAAATCCCAAATAGGCTCTGCACAGTCAGCGGAGCCTGATTCAAGGCTCAAACTCATGAACCATGAGATGATGACCTGAGCTGAAACCAAGAGTCGGATGCTTAACTGCCATCCAGGCACCTATGGTTAGATATCTTATTAGAGGAATTGATAGCACAATTTAAAAGGATTTTAGGCATTTTCAAGACAATTTCTGAATATTAAACTTTGACTCTTATACTACTACTTTGCTGATTTATTTCCTCTACATTTGGGAAATCTCATGGTACTTAAACTTTAGGTACCTAGTATTATCTTTATGGTGCATTAACACCAAAATATATATTATATATATATATATATATAATATATATAATATATATATTGGGCACTGGGCTCAAGTACCATATTGTGAATGAACCTGATGAAGTTTGTGATACAAACTGTCTACAACTAGATAGCCAGGTATACCAAATAGATTATGTTAAAGCAATGTTAACTGATATAAATGTTAGTGAAATAGATTATTTACTTTAGCATTTTAAGATACATTTACATGTTTGTGTCTATGGCACCAATAGTTTTTGAACCAGTATAGCATCCTTATATTTAAGAGCCCTTATTTGAAATTCATCACCGCCCTCCCAAACAAAATTTGCATGTATACAAACCTACAAGATAAATTAGGGTGTGAATTAATCAGCTGGGTAATGCACAACAATTACTTTTTTTCACACAACGATAGATCATCAAAAGCAGCCTCAGATTTGCCTTCTGATGTCTAACATGATTAATTGTATTTTTTATAACTTGAAAAGGCAAACTATCTGCTATTATGCAGATTAACATTATTGGAGTTTAAAGGCTGTGCTCTTTCCTTCATTTGGAAATTTTTAAAAATTCAATAATGCCAGTTGAGAGGCCTTCCCTCCCTGCTCAGCTTTATTTTACATCTGAAAGAATGCTGATTTTTGGAAGCAATAGTTTCATTATGTAATATTTCAAATCATAAATTAATCATTTCATCAGTTGCTAGAATAGAATTAATGCTATATGAAGAGAATTTTCTTGTTCAAAATGGGTAGAATTTCAGTTTAATATTTGAAAATACCAAATGGTTTTATAATACCTTGAAGAATGTTTTTGTCCTAAGCTTATGTAATAATAATGGGGGAAATATAAATAAAATACGCTTTCTCCATTTTATGTCTGTTCTTCGATTTAAACCAGTAAAGTATAACAAGCATATAACACAGTGATGACTTCTTTGATTTCTTCTGTTTCCTGTGCACTTTACTTGAATTTTGAAAGCTGCCTCTACTATTTAAAGGAAGGATATATAACATCCATTTTTTGTTTATAAATTGTTTTTATTACTCAATGCCAGATAATTTCTTATGATGCCAAAAATTGGTGTTAATGTTTTATATAAGCTTTGCTTGAGTTAGCTACAAATGATGAATAAGCATGTGGCAACCTTCTTCGGGAAAATTGATTTGAATAAAAGTGTCTTTCTACCTACCATATCTGGGCCTAAATAACTCATAAATAAGAGAAAGTGGCTGCAGGGAGTCACAAGCAGATTGCTTTAAATTCTCATTTCAGCAGCCAGAGGGACAGACAGCTTGAAGTGTTAGACCAGAAGACATCACTGAGGCAGAAATGTTGGAAGGTGATAAGTACCCCTCCCACAGAAAGTAGACAATGAAACTGCTTAATATCCAGTTCAGGCTAATATGCGTAGTGTAAAGAGTTAAGCATATTAAAGAATTCAAAAGGGAGAAGAATTAGGAATGAGGACCTCTTAATTTAATGAAACAAGATTACTGTTTTTTAATCATAATAGATGGACATTGAGTAAAACCCCAAAAAACACCTGTCCCTGCAACTAGCAAAATGCTTCTGTAGCCAGAAAAAAAAGGCAAATGATGCACAAGTCAGAGGGACTCAAGAAATGATAAGAGTAGATCTCAGTGTAGAAAGATTATTTAAGATAAATAGTCATTTCATAATCTAAATACACAGAAGTGTTACCATTTTTTTTGGTAAAAATAACACACTTGGAGACCATATGCAGAATAGTTACAGGCAGGGACTGTGACATTCACCTACTGGTATCCAAATCTATGGTTTTCCATATATAGTCCTGTGCTGTTAGCTAATACAGTAACTTATTAGCAATTATTTTTCTTGCTTAAATAAGGACCATGGTGTCTAAGTTATGTGTATCATATTTTTATATGTATGTATTTATGTATGTATTTATATGTACAACTTTTATAGTATGTTCAACCCAGATTCTGACAAGTGGTAGGCATTAAGTAGATATTTTTTAGTGAATGAATAGATGAATAATATTATGAAAATTTTTTAATTTTTCAAATTCAAGTAAGTAATCCATTAATATAGGATACCATTCCAGGTTTGCTTCCATTGTATGTATGGACTGCATCCCATAAATAAGTTTACCTTCAATTTTCCTTGGAGACATTTTTGGACTGTTACTTTTTGAACTGTTACTTTTTGCTATTATTCATTAGAAAGCTCTCATTTCCTCTCATTCTTGTCTTAAAATTCCATTAATTCTTAAATTAAAAATATGTACTCTTTCAACCATAACTAAACACTCATTTAAATAATGGAAGTAATCAAACTAAGATTGCAATATAAAAGCACTTTAAAATACAGTAGTATTTCCTCCCTTCATATTGATTCTACTCTTTTTTAAGCAAAATAGTGATGGTCTCACATATCTCATGAATGTAGTCTTTCTTGTTTGTTAGTTTGTGTTTGTTGTGGGCATTTACTTCCTTAGTGTTTATTACCGAATGATACCATGGATATTTTTTCAAGTATTTATTTGTCTTTTTTTTTTTTTTATGATCCAATGGCTTTTATTTTATTTTTAAAATAGTTTATTGTCAGGTTGGTTTCCATATAACACCCAGTGCTCATCCCAACAAGTGCCCTCCTCCATGCCTATCATCCCCCTTCCCTCCCCCGCAATACCCACCAGTCCTCAGTTCTCAACATTCAAGAGTCTCTCATGGTTTGCCTCCCTCCCTCTCCCCCCTTTTTTCCCCTTCTTCTCCCCCACGGTCCTCCATTAAGTTCCTCCTAATCCTCCTATACATGCAAACATATGGTAGCTATCCTTCTCTGCCTGACTTATTTCGCTCAGCATCACACCCTCAAGGTCCATCCATGTTGCTACACATGGCCAGATGTCATTGTTTCTCATTGCCATGTAGTATTCCATGGTATAGATAAACCACATCTTCTTGATCCATTCATCCGTGGATGGACACTTAGGCTCTTTCCATGTTTTAGCTATTGTGGAGAGTGCTGCTATGAACATTGGGTTACATGTGCTCCTATGACTCAGCATTTCTGTATCCCTTGGGTAAATTCCTAGCAGTGCTATTGCTGGGTCATAGGGGAGTTCTATTGTTAGTTTCCTGAGGAACCTCTACACTGTTTTCCAGAGGGGCTGCACCAGTTTACATTTCCACTAACAGTGTAGGAGGGTGCCCGTTTCTCCACATCCTCGCCAGCATCTACAGTCCTCTGATTTGCTCATTTTAGCCACTCTGATTGGCTTGAGGTGGTATCTCAGTGTGGTTTTGATTTGTATTTCCCTGATGAGGAGGGATGCTGAGCATCGTTTCATGTGTCTGTTGGCCATCTGGATGCCCTCTTTGGAGAAGTGTCTGTTCATGTCTTCTGCCCATTTCTTCACTGGGTTGTTTGTTTTTCGGGTGTGGAGTTTGGGGAGTTCCTTATAGATTCTGGATATTAACCCTTTATCTGATATGTCATTTGCAACTATCTTTTCCCATTCCGTCGGTTGCCTATTAGTTTTGTGGATTGTTTCCTTGGCTGTGCAGAAGCTTTTAATCTTGATGAGGTCCCAATCATTTATTTTTGCTCTTGATTCCCTTGCTTTTGGGGATGTGTCAAGCAAGAAATTGCTGCGGTTGAGTCAAGAGGTTGTTTCCTGCTTTTTCTCTAGGGATTTGATAGTTTCCTGTCTCATGTTCAGGTCCTTTATCCATTTTGAGTGTATTTTGGTGTATGGTGTGAGAAAATGATCTAGTTTCATTCTTCTACATGTTGCTGTCCAGTTCTCCCAGCACCATCATTTAAAGAGGCTGTCTTTTTTCCATTGGATACTTTTTCCTGCTTTGTCAAAGATTAGTTGGCTGTACATTTGTGGGTCTACTTCTGAGTTCTCAATTCTATTCCATTGGTCTATGTGTCTGTTTTTGTGCCAATACCATACTGTCTTGATGATGACAGCTTTGTAGTAGAGGCTAAAGTCTGGGATGGTGATGCCTCCCGTTTTGGTTTTCTTCTTCAATATTACTTTGGCTGTTCGGGGTCTTTTGTGGTTCCATACAAATTTTTGGATAGTTTGTTCTAGTTTTGAGAAGTATGCTGGTGCAATTTTGATTGGAATTGCATTGAATGTGTAGATTGCTTTGGGTAGTAATGACATTTTAACTATATTTATTCTTCCTATCCATGAGCATGGAATGTTTTTCCATTTCTTTGTGTCTTCTTCAATATTCTCATAAGTTTTCTTCAGTTTTCATCATACAGATCTCTCATATCCTTGGTTAGGTTTATTCCTAGGTATTTTATGTCTTTTTGTACAATTGTGAATGGGATCAGTTTCTTGATTTCTCTTTCTGTTGCTTCATTGTTGGTGTATAAAAATGCAACCGATTTCTGTACGTGGATTTTGTACCCTGCAACTTGGCTGAATTCTTGGATCAGTTCTAGTAGGCTTCTGGTGGAGTCTGCTGGGTTTTCTATGTAGAGTATCATGTCTTCTGTGAAAAGTGAAAGTTTGACTTCTTCTTTGACAATTTTGATGCCTTTTATTTCCTTTTACTGTCGATGGCTGATGCTAGGACTTCCAGCACTATGTTAAACAACAGTGATGAGAGTGGACATCCCTGTCATGTCCCTGATCTCAGGGGGAAAGCTCTGTTTTTCCCCGTTGAGGATGATGTTACCTGAGGGCTTCTCATAGATGGCATTTATTTGTCTTCTACTTTGTCCTGTAAGTTTCAGCAGAGTAGAAATCTTGGTGTTGTTCACTAATATGAACTAGTGAACTGAGTGCTTATAAAAGAGCCTGCAAATAGGCAACATACAACAAATCTTTGTTGGGGGAAAAGTGATTTGAGGTCTTCTTTCATAGAACTCTCAATTCATCTCTTTCTCTCTCAAAAATGAATAAACATTAAACAAATTAAAAAAAAAAAAAAAAGACTGCCTGGGTGGCTCAGTCAGTTAAGCATCTGACTTCAGCTCAGGTCATTATCTCACGGCTCGTGGTTTCGAGCCCTGTGTTGGGCTCTGTGCTGTCAGCTCAGAGCCTGGAGCCTGCTTCAGATTCTGTGTCTCTGTCTCAAAAATAAACAAACATTAAAAAAAATTAAAGAAGTTTTCAAATCATAATCAATGAGATCTCTGAATCCAGTTAGATGCTGATATATTGTCACACTATATTTGCAACAGGGTCCTGTTTATATCCCACACTACTACTGCTGTTAAGAAGTAATTCTTGGGGCAATCCTTCTTACTTTTTTTTTTTTTTAACAGAAGTCCTGTTAAAGAACTTTTCAAATCATAATCTGAATGAGATCCTCGAATCCAGTTAGATGCTGATATATTGTCACACTATATTTGCAACAGGGACCTGTTTATATCCCACATTACTACTGTTGTTAAGAAGTAATTCTTTCTTGGGGTAATCCTTCTTTTTTTTCTTTTAGCAGAAGTCCAGAGCTGAACATTATAACATCATAAAACCAGTAAATTCTAGGAATAAAGTAGGCTCTGGTTTTATGCAGTATTTTTTCTTTTGTTTTTAATCTTCAAATCTGTGGTGGGAGTCATTCATATTACTATTTTTTAATGCAGAATTCTTTTCATGAGTTTTTGTCAGTTGAGGTACTCACAATACATTCTAATTCATCAAAATTTTACTAAACATAATGCAGGAATGATATAGGTGTCCTATTTTGCAGTTTTAAAGTAATTCAAGAAAATATTGGTGAATATTTAGGACTCTGTCTTTAAAGAGGGAATCAGAGGTGTCAGGGTTGTGGTGTGGTGATTGCTGACCCTTTAGCCTCATTAATGTATATATAATTAAAAGGTGATAATTGTGCTCTTTACTCTAATTGAGGTAGAAGTGGATTGTGCGTAAAGTTTCCCTTTTATGAAGAGAGATGAACAAGAAAGTCAGGAAGTGTATAATCGAGGATGCCATGTAGGTTATTGATCTGATATTCAATTCATACTGTTTTATGAACAACTTTAAATCTTTGTACCCTCTCAATTAACTGTGGATCATAGGTATTGACTGACAGGAAATTTAGAGTTATTTAAAAATCTATGGCTCTTTATTGAAATTCTAGACTGTTGTCATTTCAAATATACAAACAAAAAGCAGGATGTTCTGAAGCTCCAAAAATATATTTATCATAGACTACAAACCTCTTTGTTTCAGCTAGCATCTTTCTCCATACCAGAATACTCTGTGAATCTTTGAAAATGTCAATCTCATTTATGTGTTTTCAAACACTCTTTTATCTTAGAACTTTTGATATCACTTAGCTTCTCTTCCTCGGAGGATTATAGTGGCTAGTAAGTTAATTCTACGCCTGTGCCATACTATATTAACAGTAGGCCAAATCCTCTAAAGTTAGGCAATTTAAAAATGGTATCATTTGTTGAACATTACATTGAATCCATTAAGGGGCCATTTAATAAATGATGTTTTAAAAGTGCTGACAATATTTAAGGGTGCCTGGGTGGCTCAGTTGGTTAAATGTCTGAATCTTGATGTTGGCCCAGGTTGTGATCTCAGGGTCCTGATGTTAAGCCCTATGTTGGGCTCCATACCTAGCATGGAGCCTACTCAAGAAAAAAAAAAAAAAAGTCCTGACCTTTTTAAAAATGTTTTTTAATTAAATAGTGATCTAAAAAAATAGTCATTGTCTTTCTTTGGCTTTAAGCCAAATAAAATTTATGTACATATTCATCCTAATGTAAATATAATTCACAACTAAGATTAAATAATACATAATATCTTTAAGACTATTAATCTTCAAAATTCAAAATTATGTTTTTCAAATGTTTATACTTGTTTTACATTTAAGTGTTGGATTCTATCTTATTCTGTTGAGTGAATTAATATTTAGGAATTTAGAAATATTTTATGGATATTTCACATTTTATCTTTTGAATTGCCCTGACATAAATCTATATTTTTGTATGTGTGTTATCAGATCTCTTAACGTCTCTGAAAAGTTTTAGCCTTGAGCTGGGGGTCATTTTCTTTTATATCATATTTTTATCTTGAGGCGATTCTTGGCTTTGCCAAGGATACCATAGACAAAAGAATCAAAACTCAGTTAAGCTCTTTTTTTTTCTTGTTCCTGAAGTTATTTTTTTGTACATTATTTTACATTTTATCTTTTGTGATTTCTTTTACAAAATGCACATATTGCTGCTAGCTGGCAATAGACTCTCTTCAGGGGTCTTTTGGTTTCTCATAAACTACTGTGATAATTTATTGTGTGCTTTCATAACACATACATAAAATATTTTGAGATTTATATGTCTTCATGTACTTGGCTTTGCTATAAAACATCTTTAACTTTTATGATTAGTTATTCCAGTGTACCTTGTAACATTCAATAGCCATGCATAAAACATCTGATGATTATACTGTTTGAAATCTAGCTTCAGAGATTGCAATTTAAATAGGAAATTGGTGAAATATTTTTCTTGCACATCATGGATGTTTTTCCTCTCTAAACTACTAAAACAGATTTCTGTAAAGTATTGTAATTGGTGCCTCCCAGCACATACCAAGTGTCACTTTTGATGCTATTTTATACTATTAAAACAGATATAAGTTAGCCACTGTAATAAAATATTCTTATATGTAGATTGTGTGCAGTGCAATGTTTGGTTTCATAGAATGAGACAAATGATATCAGTATATTGTCTATTGGATCTGATGTACAATAAATCAGATGAAAGTTTAGCCCACATGCCATGCTGCAAAAAAAAAAAAAAAATGGTAATCAAATTTAGAAAGCCTGGAGGTCACACAAAGTTGATTCTGTTTCTAAATCCTAATATATGAAAATAATTTTTTGGTCAACCAAAACCCTGAATTTCCAGTTCTTGATCTCATGACGTTGAACATGTTTATAAATCAAAATAGAGTGGCATGCTTCTGTTTTCCAAGAGAAGCCTACATATTTTTTTTATATTCCAAGTTGCCAAAGGCAGTGGTTTTAGTCATTCAGACACTCATGCAATAAAGATTGAATGGGAAGAGTCAAACATGATATATTTAAAAAATGATAAGGACTTATTTAAGATATAATAGGAGTTCATATAATTTATATGAAAGCCAGCAATAATTTCTAGACAGAGATAATGTTTAACATTATTGGTTTTAAACAATATTAGGCTACAGGGTGTATACCACCCCTCTACTTCAGAAATGTACCCAATGATAGAAAGCTGGGTTAACGTCAGAAGGAAATATGTGACTCAAAATATATTTTATGGGAATTATAGCTGTAAGCACTATGGTATAATATACTTCCGAAGAAAATGTTTTTTGTGTGTGAGTGTATTAGAATCTTTTTCCACTTCTTGTTTTTCTTTTTTCCTATTCTACCTTTTAACTTGGTGTACACTTGAAAAGGGAGGCTGTGTCCCGCTAGCTTCTCAGTTTCACATTACATGTTGTGAAGTTCCATGTGGTAGCCATGTTGGACATGTGCTGCTGACATCTTAGTGTTCCCAAGCTTGTGAATATAAATTAGTGCCACTTTTAATATTTTTAATTTTTTTTTCTTCTCAGGTCATTATGATATGATCATATATCCTTTTCCCTGTTTTCTTTTAGCTTAATATTTTCAGTAAACCTAGTATTACAATTGTTCCTGTTAACTTTTGCCATTTGTCATCAGTTACCTACGAAAGAGAAAATTAGACTAATATCTAAAAGCTAAAATCCCCATATAGTAATTTCAGATGGTCTCCCCCTAGGTCTTTGTTGCTTTCTGGGCTGAGTGGCGAATGTTGAGGTCCAGGTGGGATGCTAGGTCAGTGTTTTAGTTGTTTTGTTCCATGCCATCAGGAACAAATGAACAGACATCTCTTAGTTGGGTTGGGGTTCTATTAAGTGTAAGGATTGTATTAGTAAAACCATTTCTGCATTGTGATAGGTAGAAATCTAAGATGTTGCCCAAGATTCTACATACACTTTTAAGTTCCATGGCTGCATGATGGGATATTATTTCTGTGATTAGGCTGTGTTATATACCATGCTACATTTTGGAAGACAATCTAGGTGGGCCAAACTAATTCACAAGAGCTGTTTAAAAGCAGTGAATTTTCCCTTGCTGGTCATAGAAAGAGAAAATAAAAAGATTTTAAGTATGAAAAGGCTTCAACACAAGGAAGTTTTCCATTGCTGAGATATGGAGTGGTCCACATGGCAAGGATCTGAGAGTGGTGCTGAGAAGCTGAGAGCATTCACAGTCCACAGCTGGCAAGCCTCCACCCACAGAAACGAATACTTCTACCACCCTGAGCAACTTTAGAAGTCCATCTTTCTCTAGTGCCAAATGATAATGTAACAGGCTGATACATTGGTTTTAGCCTATACAGTTCTCAGAGCAGAGGATCCAGCTAAACTTGGCCAGATTATTGACACACAGAACCTGAGGTGATAAATATGAATGTTTTAAGATGCTACATTTGTCCCACCAATTAAGAAAACAAAATCTAATAACAGGCAGCAAGTGACTCCTCTTTATCAAGATTCCTGTTAGACCTTTCATTGCCCCTGATTGTATGGTCAGACAGAGCCACACTAGTCCATAGGACTGATTTTGATAATTTTCAAAGTCAAAACAAATAGAAAAGACCACGAAGTCTTCTCAAAGAGGAATACTGAACACATTAAATTTGAATATATTAAATAGATACACAGAAAAGGACCCTACCAGCCTTTGCCTGCCTTATAGTCTAATGGCAAAACCCCATACCACCTCATATACAGTGGTTGGGGTTTTGCATTGCATTTGTGTCATGAAAGGGTCTGACTAAAGAGGGCCCAGAAGGCAGATATTGATTGTAAATTTGATAGCGGTAGATTTTTTAGCTTCAAATTAATCATAAGGTTTTCTGTTGTTTTGATTTCCTGTATCAGTTTTGGAAAATTAGAAGACATCTTTTCAAATATTGCTCATGTCCCCCTTCATTCCTCTCCATCTGGTACTACACTTTTTTCCAGATGCTTGCAGTATACCTCCTACATCTCTTAATCTCACTTTTATATTTTTATATCATTTTTGTTGGTCTTTCTGAGTTCATTCTGATTATGTTCTTCCATACAATTTTGTTTAGCTATGTCTATATTTCAGAGCTTCATTATTTGGCTTCTCGATGAATCCATTTTTATTCTGTTTTTTTCTCTTATGTTTTTATAAACTTGTTTTCACATGTACATGCTTTTCTTTTTAACTAAATGCCAACTTTTATGAATACATGAGAGTGTAGAAGGGTATTATCCCCCTCAAGAGAAGATTTACTTTTTATTCTGATAAACCTGGATAACTGTAATCCAGTTACAGAGACTGAAATGATTCAAAGCTGGATGTGCATCCTGTATGAACATATCTGATTTTGGTTAACCTTTTAGCTATAGTATTGTTTGCTGGAGTCTAAACTCGAAACCTGGGTAGAAAGATGACCAAGATATTAACATATTTTTTTCCTCAACACACAACCCTCAACTTTGTTCCTCTTAGACTTTAATCCCTTAGGGATATCAGTCCCTCAAAATCTCTGATTCTTATTCTGTCAGTTCTTTTTCTGAACTATTAGAGAATCCTGGGAGAAATACATTACACATCTTATTTCATGTTTCTGGCTTTCTTCATACTTCTAGATTGGAACTTGATATATATGTTTTTAATCTTCTTACAGATCTTCTAGTATGTTATCAATAAGATGGTTTTCTGCATTATTTATTTATTTATTAAAATTTTTTAAATGTTTTATTCATTTCTGAGAGAGAGAGACAGACTTTTTTTTTTTCAAAGTTTATTTATTTTGATAGAGACAGAATGAACAGGGGAGGTGCAGAGAGAGAAGGGGAGCAGGAGAGTCCCAAGGAGGTCCAAAGCTGTCAGCACAGAGCCTAATGGGGGTCAGGCCCACAAATGTACATTCCAATGCACACTGGAATTTAAATGTATATTGATATGTTTATGTTGAACACCTTGAATAACGTAGGAACATTAAAAGTGGTTTTCCTTATTATTTTAGTGTTGGTCCCTAAGAGCTAATAGGAGCTTTCTGTTTTGTTTTGTTTTTAGCTAGATCTTGGCTAGAGTCCGGAGAGTTTTTCAAAACTATAGGTCTCTGGTTGTGTGTGTGTACATACATATAATTGCTCTCTAGAAAATTATAGTACAGTTTTATTTGATAGTACTATGTGTAAAAATCATTGCCCTGAAATAGAACCTCCTAGTCACTCACAAAATCCATTAGGTGAGCAACATTTTATTTCCAGAATATAATCTATATCTAAAAACTGTCATGAACATGCTGTCTTTTGTAAATGACATGCATGATAGCATAGCATCATAGTTCAGAAGAGGCAGATTCTCAGTCTTAATATTTAGGTCATTTTGGGCTTAGGGAATATATGAAATTTGCATAGACCTAGCCATTCAGAAAAAAAAAATTCTCATCTTACTTAGGAACAGATAAGAAATGAATCATTATTATATTTTAGGTAATTTTGAATTAACTCCCTCTTTTCCTGAAAAAAACTTTGGATCCTTAGGAACTAATTATATTCCTTTAATGTACAGTCCAGACTGATACCTTCTCTCTCCAAAACATCTTCCAAACTAAGTGCTTTTAATCAGAACATGAACTGAATGCAGTATATAAACTAATGCATCAGTACAAATATATCATTCATGGAAAATCAAATAATGGTAGAACTAAAGATGGAGTTTTGGGATGCTCTAAACTTAGAAATTAAGGCATTCACATTATAGTATCTAATCATCATTGTTATTGGCATTATGTATGTCTTGAAATTTATAGTTTATAGAATATTATTTCCTCCAATTTGATGCTATTTTATTAAAGAACATTAATTAGGTCTCAAAACTTTTCAACGTGTCTGGAAAATATTAGATAAACTCTTATCGGGATTCATGTTTACTTCTTTTTTTTTTGTTTTTCCTTTTTTTTTTCATTATCATTTGGCAGCTCTTCCTAGAAATGTTTCTATGAAAATGAATAACTATAAAATAAACATTTGTATGAATTAAAAATAGTTATATTTGATTATCAGTGACTTCTGTTAAGACTAAAAAATAAACTAGTGTGAACTGACTTTATTTTGAGAAATACTTGTTTTCATAGACACATGCTATCCTGTGAACTTTGATCATCAATGTTAAAACATTACCCGTAGTATCCCTAGTCTCAAAAGAAATATGCCATTATAAAAATAATAGTAAAAATGAGGTTTTGATGGTGCTTTGTTACATATTCATGTTCATGCCAAGAAAATTAAACTTGAGGGTAGAAATACATACAGAAAGAAATGAACTCAATCAACCATAAAACGAGAGTTTTGAAATTCCCAAAAGATGCAATGACATTACATTGCTTAGAAATATGAGTCATTGGAAAGACAGGAAGTTTTTTGTTTTTTGTTTTTAAGAGGCAGTGTGTTCTGATTTTGTGTTATCTCAAAGTACAATTTTATAATATTTTATATTTTTATGCTTTTTTATAAAATATGCTTCATTATACCAAAACTCATTAAAATTTTTATATGTATAAAATTGGATAAATGTAAAACTAGGTGCCATTCTACCTAAGATAGGTATTTAAGCAAGAGGCAAAGAATTCTAAAACTTCTACTCATGTCACCAGAAAGAATTTTGCATTTTTATTTATTCATTAGTGCCCTCTTTAATAAAGATTTGTTGAACTCCCACACTTTGAAATAGACTCCATGGCGGGCAAGGAAGATTCAAAGAAACATGATATGTTAAATATATAACCTCAGTGATCTGAAACCCTTGTCAAAAAATAGGCCATATTAAAGAAGAGAAAACAATAGAAAACTCTGAATGCAATGCTGGAGGTGTTATTCATGTGGCTTGTGTGAGAAGATCCCAACTATGGCTGCCAAGAAAATAGAGCTGTGACTAATAGAGCTGTGGCTTGAGAGGCTGATTAGAATTTACTTGACAAGAGAGCAAACCTTAGGAAAAATTAGAGTCTAGAGAAAGCATGTGCTTCGTCAACAAGCATGGTGGTGCTGTTGCTTAAGTACAATTAGAAAGAGGCAGGAAATAGGATCAAGATGATTTGTGGTCAGGAAGGGGTGTCTTTTATGACACATTAAGGATCATGGACTATTGACTGTGGACTGATAGGGCTTGTTTTTAATTCCCCAGGTAAAATATCAGGCATAATGCAAATTCCCTGTTACAGTTTCATGCAATATAGAAACTGATACTTACTGAAGGGTTCTAAACCACTCAGTAACATGGGTTAATGGTCTATTCAGACAGATCATCCTGGAAATTATTATGGAGGATAACTTTGAGGAAAATAAGACAAAAGGCAGAAGGACTAGTTTATTGGAATATCCTAAGAATGGATATCAACCAAGAAAGTGTTAAAATGGCTGTTACTACAACTGCAATTATTATTAGTGGTTACTTTTAATGTATGTCCTGTATATGCAAGGTACTGAGTTAATCAGTTCACATATTATCTCAGTTACAATGCTAAGAACAAATCTGTGAAAATGATATTTATATCCCCAGTGTTAGTCCACATTCTCCACAAAGCAGACACCAGAAGGGGACCAAATGTGCAAAGATGTTTCCCTGCAAAGAAATGTGAGAGAAGTATGTGAGAGAAAATGCTAAGGGATCCAGAGTAAGATGGGAAGTCTTCAGATTCTGATGTCAGTCTGGCATACACTGGAGGAAAAGGGGATCGAAAGCTGGGTGGAAGTGATCTAGACTGCTGCAGGTTTTAAAGTAGCTTTGTCAAGACTGTCAGGTAATGCTGGAGCCAAAGTTGGCAGATATTGGTGTCCTCTCTGTCCCAGAAACAGATGTTGCTTAGTATCCCTGCCCCACTCTGGTGCTGGCTGAGAGCAGCCCACAGGAGGCATGGCCTCAGAGAAAACATGGCCATGGATTTCAGAGCATAGTGACTGAGACCCCTGGTCAGTTATGATTCCCCTTGTTGAAGGTCTATGAAAACCATTTTTATAGCCAGAAATAGCTATATAATTTGTATAACTCAGTACAAAATTTGAAAACTGGATGTTTGGTAAAAAATATTATTTACAATTTCAACATCATAACAGAGGGTTAAACCAAGTGTGGGGCTCTTCGAAGCACAGGGTTATAGGAGACTGCACAGGTCATGTACCCATGAAGTCAGCTCTGCTCATATTAATAATTCTGCTTAGTATATGAGAAAGCAAATGTTAAAAAGTTTTCTCAAGCATTGTTTACAATAGCCAAGCTATGAAAAAAGCCATCAGTGGATGAATGGATAAAGACACACACACTCCCTCACACACACACACGCACACAGATACACAATGGAATACCATTCAGCCATTAAAAAGTAAGTCTTGACCATAAAGGGCACAGGGGAATTTTGGGGGGGGGGGGGTTGGAAGTGTTAAATATCTTGATTGTTGGGCTGATTATATGGGTGTATACATTGGTCAAAACTCATTGAACTGCGTACTTTAAATGTAAATTTAAATTATGCCTCAATAAAATTGATTTAAAAAAACAGAAAAACAAGTCTTGCCATTTGCAAAGATGGACTTTGAGGACATTATGCTACATGAAATAAGTCAGAGAAAGACAAATACTGCAGGATATCACTTATATGTGAATTTTAAAAACAACACAAAACCAAAACTAAAACCGTCTCCTAGATACAGACAACAGATTGGCTGGAGGTGGGGAGTAGTGAGATGGAGGTAGAGATGGTCAAAAGTTATAAACTGCCAGTTCTAAAATAAGTCCTGGTATTATAATGTACAGTATAGTGACTATAATTAATAAGTTATTCCATATTAGAAAATGGCTGAGAGTCTTAAAAGTCCCCACAAGAAAAAGTATTTTGTTAATTTGTTGTAATAGATATTAACTAAACTAATTGTGATCATTTCATAATATATACAAATATCACATCTTTATATTGTATACTTGAAACTGTTATGTTGTACGTCAATTAACTTCAATTAAAAATTTTTCAAGGGTAAATGACCAAGTGACAGTGGTGTCTTCTTACAAATGCACATGTGTATTCAAATATCATTTTCCTGCATATATATTAGCAATAGTTTGTGTTTTATAGGAGCTTTAGGTCCACAATAAAATTGAGAAGGTATAGCAATTCCCAGTATCTTCCCTTCCCTCATACATGCATAGCCTATCCCATTAGTCACATTCCCCACCAGAGTGATATATTTCTTACAATTGATGAGTCTATATTGACACATCATTTTCACCCAAAGTCCCCAGTTTATATTAGGGTTCACTACGGGTGTTGTACATTGTGTGGGTTTGGACAAATGTAAAATAACACGTATTCATCATTATGTCATCCTGTAGAGTGTTTTCACTGTCCCCACTGTGCTCTGCCTATTTATCCCACCCTGCCTTCAACCTCTGGCAACTGTTGATCTTTTTAACATGTCTGTAGTTTTGCCTTTTTCCAGAATGTCATATAGTTAGAACCATTCAGTATGTAGCCTTTTCAAATAGATTCTTTCATTTATTTATTTTTTAATTTTTTAAAAAAAATTCAGAGAGAGAGAGACCGCGTGAACAGGGGAGTGTCAGAGAGGGAGACACAGAATCTGAAACTGGCTCCAGGCTCTGAGCTGGCTTTCAGCACTGGTGGCTCAAACCCACCAGCTGTGAGATCATGACCTGAGCGGACATCCGATGTTTAACCAACTGAGCCACCCAGGCGGCCTGATTCTTTCATTTATAATATGGCTTTAAGTTTCTGTGTCTTTCCATGACTTGATAGCTTCTTTCGTTCTTTCTTTCCTTCTTGCTTTCTTTCCTTCTTGCTTTCTT
>NW_024082040.1:181428-307829 GCF_003009895.1 Hyaena hyaena | reverse complement strand
TTCCTTCCTTCCTTCCTTCCTTCCTTCCTTCCTTCCTTCCTTCCTTCCTTCCTTCCTTCCTTCGAGAGAGGGAGGGAAAGAGAGGGAGAGAGAGAATCTTAAGCAGGCTCCATGCCTACCACAGAGCCCAACATAGGCTTAAATTCATGACCCTGAGATCATGACCTGAACTGAAATCAAGAGTCAGATGTTCAACTGACTGAGCCACCCATGTGCCCCTAATAGCTCATTTCTTTTTAACAATGAATAATATTCAATTATATGGATATATTAGAGTTTATTCATTCACCTATTGAAAGATATTTTGGTTGCTTCCATGTTTTAGCAATTATGACTAAAGCTTCTATGAACATTAATGTGTAGATTTTTGTATGGCTATAAGTTTTCAACTCCTTTGGATAAACACCATGGTGCATGATTGCTCAGTCATAAGATAAAAGTATGTTTAGCTTTAAATGAAACTGCCAGATTGTCTTCTCCTGTGGCTGTTCTGTTTTATGTATTTACCATTTACCAACAATGTATTTGTTAGCATTTTGTGTTGTTAGTGTTCCAGATTTTGGCCATTCTAATAAGTGTGCAATAGCATCTCAATGTTGTTTTAATTAATTTGCATTTCTCTGGTAACACATGATGTGAAGCATCTTTTAATATGCTTATTTGTCATCTGCATCTCTCCTGTGGTAAGGTGTGTGTTTGGGTCTCTACCCCATGTCGTAATTGAGTTGTTTTTGTACTGTTGAATATTAAGAGTGTTTTGTATATTTTAGATAATAGTCCTTTATCAGGTGTGTCTTTTGCAAATACTTTCTCACAGTCTGTGACTTGTCTTTTCATTCTTATGACATTATCTTTTGCAGAGCACAATTTTTTAAATTTTAAAAGTACAGATTATCAATTATTTCTCTAATGGATTGAGGCATTGCTGTTTATATAAAGAGTAATTGCCATATTTAAAGTCATCTATGTTTTCTTTAATATTATCTTCTAGGTAGTTTATGACTTTGCATTTTACATTTAGCTATAAGATCCATTTTTAGTTAATTGAAGGATGTAAGGTCTGTGATGATGATGATGATGATATTTGCTTGTGAATATCTAGTTGTTCCAGCATCATTTGTTAAAGAGACTGTCTTTGCTATATTGTATTGTCTACTCATTTGTCAGAATGAGTTGAATATACATATATAGGTCTATTTCTAGGCTTTCTATTCTGTTCCAATGATCTATTTGTCTATGCTTTCACCAATACTGCACTGCCTTGAAGTGGAACACTGCCTTTAGGGTAGGTCTTAAAGTTGAATATTGTCAGTCCTCTATTCTTCTCCTTCAGTACTGAGTGGGCTCCTGAGTCTTTTGCCTCTCCATATAAACTTTAGAGTATGTTTGTTCATATCCACAAATAACTTGCTGGGATTTGGTTTGGGATTGCACTGAATCTGTAGATCAAGTAGGGAAGAAGTGACATCTTGACAATATTGATTCTCTCTATCCATGAACCATAGAATAAGGATTAGTTCTAAAAAGGTAGGATAGATGGTAAAGTCCATAGGAATTGAAATTGGCTGAACTGATGAATAATGTGATAAGTTGAATGATTTTTTGCTAAAGAATGTGACCTGAGATTCTTGCTTAACATAAATTGGTACCTATAGCAGAGACAGATAATTCAGGAAGAGAAATAGGTTTGAGGCATAGATCCTGAGAACATTTTTGGACATGCTGATTTGGAAGTGCACTGGGACAGCTAATTGAAGATTTGAAGGACACAGCTGTGGACATGAATCAGAAGTTTGGGTGAGAAGCCTCTGCAGAAATGAAAAATGTGTATTGTCAGCACATTATCAGTTTATTGACCCATCTGAAATCAGTGATGCACAAACTCAAAGGTTTTATTTTTATCCAATTACTGCCTTTGAGAAAGAAAATAAGTAGCCCCCTCAGCTGTCAACTGACAGCTGACCTTGCAGTAACAGCTAGGCCACAGAATTCCTCTGCTGAACAAAACCATTTCACAGAACACCAATATCAGACAAGGTCATTCTGTGACAGTGATGGAGTGAGACAAAAACAAGACCCCTCTGTAATCATGACTGAGCACAGATAAATACAACAACACTGTTCATACCACAAAAATGACCTAATGTCCCCCTCTCCAGGCTAACTTGAATGCCTACTTCTTTCCTATTGCTTTGTACTTTTGTCCTGTTCTGTATACTCTCCTAGTTAAAAAGATCCCCGATCACAGAACAGTTTATTCTAAATGACATTATACAATTCAGAACAACACCACGGTGTTCTTGATGTGTGAAGCATTTACTGGTGATGCACACTGCGACTTCATGGTCTTCATGGTGATGTCATTGCTGACAAGTCCTATTGTTTTGTCGGGTTTCAATATTATACTTCAATTACTGTTACCTTTCCATTGGCCCAAAGCCAATTCCTTGGTGGACCAAAATGTAGGAACTTGAATTTTACTGATTTATGTCTTGTTCTTCTAACATCATGCCTCCTTCATTGTTTACTCTCTCTGCTCAAATGGGCAGAAAAGTCAGATCAGCTGAGCTGTTCCATAAGAAGCAGAGTATAAGATGCCAATCTTCCTTTCTTGGCTCTCATCTCTAATTTCTGTGGGTTCTTTGACACCTCAAATTCCTGAGAATGAAGCTGCCTTCAGGGATAAAGGTATCAGCATCACACCTTAACTGTTCTGTACAGTGAAGTAGTCACTAGCCATATATGTCTATTTAAATTTATTCAAAATTAAATGCAATTAAAAATTCAATTTCTTGGTTCCACTAGCTATATTTCAAATTCTCAGTAGTCATTTGTAGCTAGTAGTACTGTATTAGATAGTTCATATATGGAATGTTTCCATCATTACAGAAAATTTTATTAGGCAGATTGTCCTAGAGAAGAAGACACAGACTGGTTGAATAGAATAGGATAGCAGAACAGATTCATTAGTTTTATTCATTTTCTATTGCTGTGTAACTCATTGCCACAAGTTAAGAACACATATTATCCCACAGTTTTGTGTGATTCAGGAGTCCAGGCATGGTTTATCTGGAGCTCTCCTCAGGATCTCACTGACTGTAGTCAAGATGTTTATCAAGCTGTGTACTCATCTAGAATTTAGGATCCTCTTTGAAGTTCATTCAGGTGGTTGGAAATTTCAATTTCTTGTAGTTACATCACTGAGGCTCCCAGTTTCTTTCCAGCTCTCATCCAAAGGCTGCTCTCAGCTCTTATAATCTACCTGCAAGTCCCTTCCTCATGGTCCTATAGACAATTCACAACATAGCTACTCTGTTCTTCCAGGGAAGTAGAAGTACGTTTATCTGGCTCTTTGCTCTGTGAGCATCCAGAGGAAATATTTCACTTTTAAAAGTCTAACCTGTCTAGGTCAGACCCAAAATACTCTTTTTTTCTCCATATAATATAATCAATTATGGAAACAATATCTCATATTTATAGGTTCCATCCAAACTTAGTGGAATCATACACGGTGTTTATGGAATCATACAGGAGTAAGTTATTTTAGAGGTCAGCTAAGATTATTGCCTACCACGATTAGTCTTTTAATTCTTGAAGGGGTACCTTAATCCCAAAGCATCGCTGCCTCCTTTATAATGTGGAATCATTAACATTTTATTTCAGGTTTAGAACCCATTTATCAGATTCATAATGGAAATCCTCTCTTCAGCATTTCTTACACAAAAATGATTGAAATCAAGCAGAGAAATTGCCTAACATTAAAAGAACAGGAAGAAAGAAAAAATAATCGAGGAGGTCTGCAAATATTTAAGGAATGAATGGAGTTAGAGGAGCAAAGGAAAAGTAGCTGGGTAATCTGGAGAAATAGAAGATTTTTCTGTCATGTCAATGAAACCAAAGGAATAAATTGTTAAGATAGGGATGTCTGGGTGGCTCAGTCAATTGAGTGTCTGTCTCTTGATTTCAGCTCAGATCATGATCTCATGGTTTGTGGGATGGAGCCCTGCATTGAGCTGTCTGCTCACAGCACAGCCTGCTTGAGATTCTCTTTTTCTGTCTCTCACTGCCCTTTCCCTGCTCATGTTCACACTGTCTCTCAAAATAATAAAAACAATAAAAATAAAAGAATAGTTAAGATATTTTTTAAAAAACTTTACAACACAAATAGTGGAGAACTTTTGGATTTTAAGGAGAACCATTTATTTTTCAATGAGTTAGTGGCAAGTGCAATAGATTGATGGAGGCAAGGTTTATTAAAAAAGAAGAATTAAGGACACATACACACGATGACTATTTGAATGACGATGGAGTATATAACATGGAAAATGAAGTAAAAATAGCTTATATTTGTTTTGTATTAAATTTTTGCTGCTTATTATTTCTAATATGAGAAAGACAAGGTTATTTGTAGATATTAGGGAAATAGCCATGAATAATTAAAAGGTTTGAAAACCTAAGAGAGAAAAAGGCCGAGTTGATAGAATAGGGAATCTGGAACAGAAGAATAAAAATAGAAAGAAGCATCAAAATATAAATAAAAAGCATCCTGCCCTACATCAGGGGAGGGCATAAAAAAGAAGATGGAAATACAAATCGAGACGTTTGTAAAATGAGTGGGCCAGATATCAAAAGGAGAATAGATTAGATGTATCTAATTTTCTGAGTGAAACAAATTCAAAGAAACAGTGTCATTTGTTGGCACTAAGAGGTAATAGGCATTGAGTAAGAAAGTTTATTCACCTGACAAAAGTTGAGACCTTGTACTATAACCTTGAGGTAATCAAAGCCACATAAAGGAATGACAGAAGGGGTTGAGGAACAGTGGAAGCTGGGGGTCCAGCTTTTTATTGGCATCAGTTTACACAAGTATGTGACTTGCCACAGCAACAGTTAATCACATTATATATAAAAATATATATAAAACTATACAAAATAATGGAGCACAAGTGTATTGAGAGAAGGCTTACATTTTGCTAGCTGAGGGTTGGATTTTGGAGAATAGGTAGATGACCCAAAGTGGGAATAACGAAGAAGACCAAGGGGAGAAGAGAGGCAAGACCAAGACTGGTAGACTGAGAGACAATATGGTTAGATTGTGTAAGAAAGAATCAGAAGAATTGGGCAAAAGTTGGATGTAAAGAGAAAACCTTGGATTTATCAAAAATAAGGGAATATTTAATTTTGTTACAGCAGTTTTCATTGAGGAATTTTATGTAGTTTTATTTGTTCACCGTAGATGTGATCCTCAGCAAGTTCTTATTTTTAATTAAATAATAATCCCATTTTTTAAATATGCCTATAAAACATGAAGAATTACTAAACATCACTAATATGTTTGCAAAATAATTGAAGTAATGTGTAATTATCTGTTTTAGTAAGACCTTAAATATACAGAAGCAATGAGACAAAGCATGCAAAGATAATGGCACTTCTTTGCCAAATCAATATAAATAAAGAGTATGAAAAATGCCATTTTGTGATGACATAAAGTGGGATTTTGACATGATGTACAGGTCCATGCTGTCAGTTTCTTTTACTGATGGTCAGTCTGCAACCACTTTATGGGAAGGAGGAGCCCAGCAGTTTGAGTAAATTAGCAGGCGTGGAAAATCACTAAGTGTTCTCTTTTCTCTATACAGTTAATGTCTTTTGAACATTATAAACTTGTATTCTGTTTAGGATGATTATTACTGACTTAACGGAAACTATTAAGGTATGTTAAAAATAACAGATTATGATCCTAGGTTGACAGTATCACATTGAGAAAGCCTATTAATTCATTGTCTTAAAAGACACTTTTAGCAAAATTTCTAATGAAAAGCAAAACAACCACATTTCATCTTGACTGTGGGAGCTCCATAAATGATAGTTATTTTGTATTTCAGTGAATTGGTGTCAAAGGACAACCACAGCAAAGAAATTATTTGGAAGAAAATCAAAATGAAATAATCTGGTCTCTGGAATAATGTAAGAATCTATTTCTGATATGAAAAGGAAGACTGCTCTTACCCAAAAGCCCATTAAGTTTAATTTTTGCCTGTTTGTTTTCTAAATCAAGACACACTTAACTTACTTTTGCATAATGAGGACACATTTTGTTTGCAGTTACAGTAAACCTCTGTCTTTATGCCAGTGCCACTAATTTTATAATAAAATATGATTATTTATTCTAGTGTCCCATATTTTATAAACACGTAATAAATCATGTGTTTAAAGTAAAATGCAACTGACAGATTTGCATTATATTCAATAGGATATATAGTGTTGACTTTTGAAATATGCAAAAATATGTATACAAATATTCTCTTTCCTACATATGTTTATTTAATGATAACAGAACATTTCTTAAGAATGGAATGAATGTAGCAAACAACTGAAATAAATCTGGTGCAGAATTATACACTGTAGCACAATTGCTACAGGGTTTTTGACTAAAAGAAAAAAATAGTATATTTTAATTTGTTTTCTTGAAATGGCGTTTGTAGTGTTGTGATTTATAATAAGAAATAAATTTGGTTTCCCTCCCATTTCTGGTACTGAGCTCCTAAAACCCCTAGAAATTAAGTATATAGAGCAACAAAGGCATCCTTTCTTAGGTTACTGAGGTAACTTTTTGACCCTGCCTGAGAAGGGGGGCTAGAGAACCAACCACTTGATCAGAGGGTTAGAATTTTCAGTCCACCCCATGATTTCCCTGGAGGGGAGAGGGGCTGGGTTGAATCCCCGTTGGCCAATGGTTTATCAGTTCTGCCTGTGTAATGAGGCCTCCATAAATACCCCAAAGGACAGGGTTGGAGCACTTCTGGGTTGGTGAACTTGTGGTGGGTCTAGGAGAGTGGTAAACCCAGAGTGCATGGAAGTTCCCAACCTTTCCCTCTACTTTGCCCTAATATGTACATCTCTTCTATCTGGATGTTCCTGAGTTACATCCTTTTATAATAAATCAGTGATCGAGTAAATGAAATATTTCTCTAAGTTCTATTAAAGAAATGACCAAGTTATTTATATTTATAAATGGCAGTATTTATATTTGTTAGACAAAGAGGCAGTACATTTGTAAGGAACTGACAAAGAAAACAGGTATTTTGGAACATTAATTAGTAAAGAATTTTGGGTAGAATTTGGGCTGAGGTAGTAGTTTGGGGGAAAAATAACAAGGTTTGCTTTCTACAGCATTGTCAGCTTTAAGTTCTTATCTCTGATGATAAGGATGTCTTTTTACTTAGTACAGGGATGGTACCTTTCATATGGGATATTTATTTCCTGCTTTCAGGGGGACTGGCTGTTTCCCAAGTAACTTATTTAAAAATAATCAGTTTACCAAAGTGGTGCATTTTGAGGTGGCTGCCCTTGTCCCCTACAGAATTTCTGATTTATAGCCAGTTGGTTAGAATTACAGGTAACAGTCCAGGCTTTTGACTGGTGTCTGAAGTAGGGGGAGTAGGAGTCTTGTAGAACTGAACTCATTCCTGTGGAATCTTAAGCTGCCATGGGTGGATAGTGTCAGAATTGTTTGTTGGTGTGGGGGGAAGCCCCTCCTCCATGTTGGACATTGAGGCCAAGAACCTAATTTAGCATTGTATTACAGTGTGACTAAATTTGAACTAAATAAGGTGTGCTTCGATGGGTTCAGTCAGTTGAACATCTAATTCTTTATTGTTTTTTATTTTTGAGGGCAATACAGAGAGAGAGGGAGACAGGAGAGGTAGAGCCCAGTAGAGATCAGGACCTGAGATGAAGTTGGATCCTTAATCAACTGAGCTGCCCTGGCACTTTGAGAGTCTGATTCTTGATTTTGGCTTAGGTCATGACTCATGGTCCATGGGGCAGAGCCCTACATCAGGCTCTGTGCTGAGCCTGCTTTGGATTCTCTCTTTCCTTCTCCCTCTGCCCCTGTCCAGCTTGTGCTTGCTTTCTCTCTCTCTCAAAATAAATAAGTAAACTTAAAATAAAAATAATAATTGCACAATTAAGAAAGATTAACTGTATAAAAGTATTACAATTTGATAATTACTAAAGTAGCTTAATTTACTAATTTTACTTTACTGCTTTATAGTCTCTAGTTCAACTCAGAAGACATTCATTTTCACCCACTTTTGATTTTGTTATAATATCATTACAGGAAATATCAAACTCATCCTTTTTCTTTTTTATTATAATCTTTAGACAGATTGAAGATGAAAAATTTTATCAAAATATCTCAACTTCCATCCTTCTCCATCCAAACAGTCCATGTAAACCCTTTCATTGGTTGCCATTTAGGATTTAAATACTATATCAAATCTGCATTTCTTTTTTTTAAAAATTTTTAATGTTTATTTTTGAGAGAAAGAGAGAGAGACAGCACACGCAGGGTAGGAGGAGGGAGGAAGGAACAGAGGGAGAGACAGAGAGAGACAGAGACAGAGACAGAGAAACAGAACCCGAAGCAGGCTCCAGGCCCCTAGCTGTCAGCACAGAGCCTGATGCAGGGCTTGAATTTGCAAATTGTGAGATCATGACCTGAGCAAAGTCAGACACTTAACTGATTAAGCTAGCCAGGTACCCTCAAATCTGCGTTTCTTGATAAATCACATTTTTAAATATTTTAACTATTCATTCTAGATAAAGGAAAATAGTGCCTTTCCATAGCTTCTTCCCACTGACTTCCTCCAATCCCCTAATTCTGTCATCTATATTTTTACTTTTAAATTCACAAAGTTTAAGTTTTTAAAATCTTTTCTTCTGTGCTACAGCTTATGCTTTTGTGATATCTATAGGTTGATCCTACCAATGTAAAACAAAATAAGTATTAATAATGTAAAATATTTCTCATAGTAGGTAGAGGTAGAATGACCCATAGAGAAAATGTATTCTAATACATTATTTCCATGGAATAAAGAATTCTACAGAATGAAGTGGTCTTTGAATACAGGCTGCTTTTATGCATCAGTACAACATAAGGCAGTCAATCTTCACATTGAACTAGACATCACACTCTGACTTCAGTGCATGTAATGCACCATTTAATACAACAGAAGATAAATAGAAGCTGAGCAAATATTTGTAAGCTAAAATTAAACAATGTACAAGAAAGATGTCATGATTTGAGAGCCTTTAAGGGCATAGAGATTGTGATTCAAGGCAGGATTTTAAAAATCAAAAACAAAACAAAACAAAAAAATCTAAAAATGACCCTTATATTTACTTTTCATTTCAGTGCAGTTAGTTACCAGACAACAGTCCCCATTCTGTCAGTGGGAGAGGTAAGCTTAGCTTCCCATAGAAGCAGAGATTGCTCCTTATTTTCTAAGGTAGAACTCTGATTAGCCATGGACTATATGTTACTATGTATTGGGCAACTGGCTTTCTCAGTCAATTACTGTGAACAGTTACAACCCAAATTCAGTGAGAAATTTGTATATTATTTTCACTCTCACGAATTGTTCTTGTGTTATAGAACAATAGAGATTGCTATGGTCCGAATGTTTGAGTCCCCCTAAAATTCACACATTAATCCTAATATGATCACCCAATATGATGGTGTTAGGAGATGGAGACTTCGGGAAGTTGAAAAGGTTTTAAAGGGTGGAGCCCTCATAGATGGAATTAGTGTTCTTATATGAGATCCCACGGAGCTTCCTAGCTCCTCAGACCATGTAAAGACACAGAGAAAAGATGGCAGCCCAGAAGAGGTCTCTCACCAGAACCCTACCCCTTAACCAGATGTTAGCTTTTTGCACAAAATGAATCATGTTGAAAGTAAGGAGCATTATAAAAGTTCCTCACCCATACTATATATGCCTCACTTTCCTGGAGCACTTACAGATAATGTACTTTAGCAAACAATCTATTTAATAGATTAAGAATCATTGGCAATCAGTCAGAAACAGAGGCATACCATATGATTTCACTCATAGGTGGAATTTAAGAAATAAAACAAATGGTCAGTCATAGGAGAAAAAATGAGAGAAGGGCAAACCAAGAAACAGACTCTTACCTGTAGAAAACAAACTGATGATTACCAGAGAGGAGGGTGGGGAATGGGTGACATAGGTGATGAGAACTGAGTGCACTTGACCTGATGAGCACTGAGTATTGTATGGGAGTGTTGAACCACAGTATTGTACACCTAAACCTAATATTACACTACCTGTTAAACTAACTGGAATTTAAATACAAACTTAAAAAAATCATTAGCATATAACACATTGAGCTAACCAGGGGGTATATAGCTCTGTACTAACTTAGATGCTTGGTTCTGATACCCTTCATTGTCATTGTGAAATTCATAGCTGTCTTTCACTAACAATTTTATTTTTTAAATTAGAATTTACTATTTTTAATGTCAAATATTTCATATAAACACATAAATGAATAAGAATAAGAAAGCATCCACTTTTTTACCATTCACTTTAAGAAATGATACACGATAATATTTCTCTTTATCTTAGCGATAACTACCATCAAGATACTTGGTGCTGTATCATTACTGTGCATTTCTATTAATATTTACCATGCAAATTTTTACTAAAAACATAGTATTTTGCATATTTTAGCAAATATCAATACTTTAAAAATCTATAATAGCTCCTGAATCTTTCTTTCTTTATTGATATTTTTCAGTTTTGCCACAATTTGAGGTAAGTTTGAAACATGCTATTTCAATTCTCCTTCGGATTTTATTTATTTATATTTATTTGCCTTTTATGTGTTCATAGAACTTGCATGACAGTTTTCCCATTGGTGGCACTTTTTATTAATAGCCAAATTTATGGAAAATCCGGAAGTCATTATTTATGTTCATATGCTAGATGAGAAAATGAGGATTTCAGAAGCTCAACTAGTAAATGATGCAGTTGGGACTTGTGCTTAGAGATACCTCTGCTTAAAATATCTTGCACTTAACTGGTGTTCTGCAGTTTCTTAGTATATTATAGTTATTTATGAATCACTCTATCGCTTTCTATGTCTTTTGAAGAGGGCTGGCATTTTAGACAACTTTGTATACCCCTGTTACATGTTGCCTTCTTTGAATATGTGTGTCATAATTGTTACTTCCTTTCACCTGTTAATCACTTAAATGAATGGCCGCCTCATGCTTTGTTGTTCAAAGGCCACAGTAACTTAATAGTACTATTAATCACAACAGGACAGTCAAGTCACTCAGGAGTCCAACCTTGCTTGCTAATAGACTGCATTGTCTATTAGCAGTCTATTAGTAAATCTGCATTGTCTGATTTGAAGTGACAGATCCTACACATCCTGCTGGGGTCTCACTATTTGGGATGGGAGGAAAACTGTACAAACATTTTAAGACATTTTTATAAATTTTGGTGTAAAACACAAGAATCATCCTTTAAAAACAACAAGAAAAAACCATAACAAAATCTTTATAGAAATAGACCATACACTGATTCTATGTGATTAAAACATCAGTTCAGAGTGCAGAAACACCACATCTAGAAGCTGAGTGAAATTATTCAAAAGCCAAACCAGGAGAGTTTTAAAAGCCTGTCTTTTAGAGCAAGGGCTAGTTAAAGAATGAGGGAATATTAAGAAACGGTTAGTGTCGTTACCCAGCAAGATAACAGAATAGAAGGAAGCCCACATGTCTGAGATGTAAAGAAGAGTGAATAGAATCATGCCGAGGGATGGCTAATGGAAAATTTACATAAGTAATTCTAACCAATACATAATGTAAAAATAATTATTTTATTTAGATCTAGAATATAATTTCTTGTGTATAATTGTATTGAAAATGTGGAAGGACATCATAAAAATTACTCTAAAGAAATACTCTTTTTAAATAATTGTACTTATAAGGATAAGAGTTCAGAGATTATATAACTTGCCTAATTCGACCAACTCTTAAATGGTGGATCAAGGATTTGAAGTTTAACTCATACTTACTAAATGAATTCTCCCTGTGTAGCCATTTTTTCATTAGGTCAAACGCCTAATTGTGTATTACTCTAGACAACCACAATATATCTAGAGATACTAACTGTAGATATTTGACCAGAAAGTGATTAATTCACTGTACTTGAATCATTATGTATCCTTAATCTTAATTTAATGTCAGGGGCCATCCCAGAGATGACTTGCCAGTTCAATTTCCTGTGATATAATTACGGTACCTAGTAAACCTGCACCATATATGACTCTAATTTTAGTGCAAGCAAACTAGGATTGTTGCTACTTGAAGCTGTATTTATGAGAGCCTGCATCTATGAATCCTTCTTCCTGATGTCTGGTTTGTCAGCAGCAACTCTCATAGCAGTATAAGCACTAAGATGTCTTTACATGGATGTTAAATTGATTAAACGGGGCCATTAGAGATGGTTCTAATACCTCAGCAGCCTACATAAGCAAAAACCAAAACCCAAGCCTATAAGTGCTTCAAGGTTAAGAAATCAAAACCTAAGGACAATCAATCACGGTTGACTAGGTTTCTCAAATAAAGCAAATACTTAGGCTATAGCCAAATCATTTTCTTGTTTTGCTTCTGCCTTTTTTCTATAAAAGTCTTTTCTTTAGCTCTGGTGGGTGGAGGACTAATAACCACTCCTAATTTGGCTTCACCCAATTTGAGTTGATTTTTGACCAAAGAAACTCTTAAAAATTTAATAGGCCTCATTTTATCTTTTAACAGGTGTTTTTGGCCAATGGAACTGATAGAAAATTAGGCTGTAGCCAATGCTATAGTCAAAGTACTGGCATCTGTGTGACATACAAGCAGCCATGATTTTAATGACCCTAGTTCTTCCCTACATAGACATTGGTTATTCCTGTAACTAATAAGTTATTTTGGTATTATCAGATTTCTTTTCTCATACTGAGTAAATGTTGCTTTGAGGGAGAGAAATCAGAAAAAGGATTTCTTTGAAAGGAAGAACTTCTGTCCCTGAGATGGAACCCTGATACTGATCTTGACATTCACCCTAACTCAAGTTATAAATAAACTCCTAGAAAGAACTTTAAACCACATCCTAAACAAACCTCCAGTCTCACTCTCTCCCTAAACGTAAAGCGATAAAGGCTTCAGTGGCTGATATTCCATCTGTCATATGGCCCTGAACAGTGACTTGTAGAATAAGTAATCTGATTATGTTAGGAGACATTGAAAGAGCAATGATTTTAAGCTGTGCCTATCATTAAAAATTTTTATTATGATGAAAATTAACAACTTAGTGACATTATTGAAACATACATACAATGTTTCAGTGAATTAGTTTTAAACTAATTATTACTGAGGATATCAAAATCACAAATATATGAATTAATGTATGTTTTTTTTTTAAATTTTTTAAAGTTTATTTATTTGGGAGAGAAGGTGGGAGAGAGAGAGAGACTCCAAGAAAGAAGGACAGAGAAAATCTCAAGTAGGCTCTGTGTTATTAGCATGGAGCCTAAGTCAGGGCTGGAACTGATGAACTATGAGATCATGACCTGAGCAGAAACTAAGAGTCAAATGCTTAACAGACTAAGCCACCCTGGCACCCCTCATGCTGGGTTTTTAATAAGTAATTACAGTAATATTATTTAATATTCTCAGTTATTGTAAAAAATATCCTAAGTCCTTGAGCTGAATTCATTTTGTGAAGTGTCTTGACTCTATAAACGAAGGGCATCGTCATCTGTATTAAGAGATAAATAAAGTAAAACAAAGAACTCAAGTTAGTTGCAGGAGGTTGACTGATTTTAAAGTGAGCAAAGACCCTTACATACTTCAGGAAGTTTGAAAATCACTTGGAGGATGACGGAAGCTATCTACTAATTCAAGGTATATTGCTTAAGAAACAGCTTATGCCATTACACGAAAGCTGATATGTTCAGTGTGGTTCACATTTTCAAAGTTTGATTTGTATCAATCGTTCTCAAATTTTAATACATATAAGAATCGCTTGGAAGACTAATTAAAACAGATTTCTAGGCCTTAACTCGAGTTTTGGATTCAGTAGTTTTAGGATGGGAACATAGAATTTGACTATTCTAACTTTCCATATGATGCTAACGCTTCTGATCCAGGGACCACATTCTCTGAACCACTGGTTTTATTTATTTTTTTAAAACTTAGGTGAGTGTAAGAATCCTTATAGATCTTGTTTAACTTCCATGGTGTGGTTTCTCCCCTATTCAGTCTCATTCTGCTTTGGGTGGCTCCAACAATTTGTGTGTGTGTGTGCATGTGTGTTTTCAAACACCCAAAGTGATTTTTATGATGAAGTAAGATTGTGAAAACACATATAAACACCTGGGCTGGGGGTAAGGAGGAGAATAAATGGATGATTGGTTCTGATTGGCATAACGGTGGTTGTCTATAGCCACCTTAGTGCAGATGGTTAACATTTCTTGATGCCGACCCCTGAATAAATTGATCCATCCTCATTTTTCCCATAAGACTGCATTTCTGGTAGAACTGTGGCTTATTATTTAAGCTGCTTAAATTAAAAAAAAAATGACTTAAGAATTCAGTCTTTGGACCTTAAGCAATCAAAACAGCTGCTGTAACTCTTACTCATCCTGAAGACAGAAGGCTCCTGCTTGGAAGAGTGTGATTGAGTTTGGTATTTTTAATTAGATATCTTCAGTTAGTAAACCAGAATTTGTATCAAGGGGAAGCATGTATATTTTTAGAGCAATTTGAATTCCAAGAGATTCTTTAGACACACATTAGCTACCATTGTTGGAATTGTTGTAAGGAGTCACACATCTTTCTTTCATACTAATAGAACACCTTTGAAAAACATTGTAGTTCAATGCAACTGTATTGTCTCAGGCTTAAATATTAAGGTTATTACATGTTTTTCCACTTATGATTTGGATTGAAATAAGTTTATGGTAAATAAGGATCATTTTTGGAAATAATTCAAAGTTCAAATGTAAAATGATACTTGTGTAACTTGAAGGTATATTTTATTTTTTCTTTATATCTGAGAACTGAATGCCAACTGAGGAAGAAATTACTGCCCCCAAACCCTCACAAAAATACTGTGAGAGGACTTAAAATTGATTTTAGAAGATGTATAGATGACAAACTGGAAATAATGTGAAGTGTCATTAAGTATTTTTCTATCAAAAAATCTAAAAGTATTATGTTTTTTCTATTTTTTCTTAGAGGAAATTCTGAACCTAATGTTTCTAACAGCTAGTATGTAACTCCCATTTCTAGTCACTCCCATACTTCACAACCCACAGTTCCTGAGGCAACATCAAAGTGGACAAATAGTAAACCTAATCAAAAAGGACTAGAATACAGTGTTGCACAAGGCAACCTAAGTGTGTTTTCTGTGTAAATGCATTTCCATAGCTCCTACAGGAATAAGTACTTCTGAAATAATACCATTTTCTATGAAAAAAGTGTTAGTTTCTGAAGGAAATTCTTCATAATTCTGAGAAATGTCATTAAAGTCAGCAAACACATTCATGTAAGGGTGAATATCCATTTGAAGCAAACAGCAGAATTGCAGAAAAAGTAGGGAAAAATTTTGAACACCTGATCAATTCAACTATATGACCCAAAACATTTTAAATACAAAGTATTTCATAGACATGCATGTTTCAGATGATAGAGGTGTGTATATATGTGTGTGTATATATACATATATATGTATATATGTATACATACACACCTCTACCACTTGAAACATGCATGTCTATGAAAAAAAATATGCACGCCTCTACCACTTGAAACATATATGTTTGTGTATGTATATATATATGTATATGTGTGTGTTTATATTTTTTTGAGAGAGAGAGAGGGAGGGAGCTGGGGAGAGGCAGAGAGGGAGAAACAGAATCCCAAGCAGGTTTCACCCTGCCAGTAGAGCCCCATGCAGGGCACTTAACTCACAAACCATGAGATCATGATCTGAGCTGGAATAAAGATTTGGCTGCTTAACTGATTAAGCCAACCAGGTGCCCCTAGTATTTTTTTAAAATAATTATTTGTTTATTTTGAGAGAGAGAGCAAGCAAGCACACACTTGAGACAGTAAGCATGAGTGAGGAAGGGGCAGAGAGAGGAGCGAGAGTGTACGCACATGGGCGCGCACACACACACGGGAGGGAGAGACGACCCGAAGCAGGCTCCACACTGTGAGCACAATATGGGGGTTGAACTCACGAACCTTGAGATCATGACCTGAGCAGAGACCAAGAGTTGAGAGTTTAACCGACTGAGACACCCAGGTGCACCTATTGCATATTTTCATATAATTTATTGAAACATAATTTTTGTCATCTACATAGTATAAAGTGAATATGTTCATACCTTCAAGAATGTTTTATTGTAGGTATTTTATAGAAATGTTGACAGTGCTTCTAGACATAGTATACAGGAATAGCTGTGATATAGGCTTGGATTAGATGAAAAAATGACTTCAAGGAGTAATTGAATTGATATGTAATAATGGTGTTATTGGCAAAAACACTGGACGTAGTATAATTTGTATTCAGGCACTGCAAGACTACAGTTCCTCAGAGAGGTGAAACTCACAAGGAAGGCCCTTGATTGCCCTATTTTCTGCCTATAGAAACCTACAGAGGGGTAGGATCTGAGCAGGGCCTAGTGGGCCTGCTGAGCTAAAGAAGGCAGAGAACAAAGTCTGGGGTAGTTGCAGGTTGGGGTATTTTTTCTTCATATTACTAACAGATAATTGGGGACATTTTTTTTTTCATTTCTTCAGAGATTTTTTTTTAAATTTTTTTACAAATAGTTTATTGTCAAATTAGTTTCCACATAACACTCAGTGCTCATCCCCACAAGTGCCCTCCTCCATGCCAATCCCCCCTCCCCCCCAACATCCATCAGTCCTCAGTTTTTGTCAGCATTCAAGAGTCTCTCATGGTTTGCCTCTCTCCCTTTCCCCCACCATTTCCGCCCTTCTTCTCCCCCTTGTTCCTCCGTCAAGTTCCTCCTAATCCTCCTATACGTGCAAACATATGATATTTGTCCTTCTCTGCCTGACTTATTTCGCTCAGCATAACACCCTCAAGGTCCATCCATGTTGCTACACATGGCCAGATTTCATTGTTTCTCATTGCCATGTAGTATTCCATGGTATAGATAAACCACATCTTCTTGATCCATTCATCTGTTGATGGACACTTAGGCTCTTTCCATGTTTTAGCTATTGTGGAGAGTGCTGCTATGAACATTGGGGTACATGTGCTCCTATGCCTCAGCATTTCTGTATCCCTTGGGTAAATTCCTAGCAGTGCTATTGCTGGGTCATAAGGGAGTTCTATTGTTAGTTTCCTGAGGAACCTCCACACTGTTTTCCAGAGGGGCTGTACCAGTTTACATTCCCACCAACAGTGTAGGAGGGTGCCCGTTTCTCCACATCCTCGCCAGCATCTAGAGTTCTCTGATTTGCTCATTTTAGCCACTCTGACTGGCGTGAGGTGGTATCTCAGTGTGGTTTTGATTTGTATTTCCCTGATGAGGAGGGATGCTGAGCATCGTTTCATGTGTCTGTTGGCCATCTGGATGTCCTCTTTGGAGAAGTGTCTGTTCATGTCTTCTGCCCATTTCTTCACTGGGTTGTTTGTTTTTCGGGCGTGTAGTTTGGTGAGTTCCTTATAGATTCTGGATATTAACCCTTTATCTGATATGTCATTTGCAACTATCTTTTCCCATTCCGTTGGTTGCCTATTAATTTTCTGGGTTGTTTCCTTGGCTGTGCAGAAGCTTTTAATCTTGATGAGGTCCCAACAGTTTATTTTTGCTCTTGATTCCCTTGCTTTTGGGGATGTGTCAAGTAAGAAGTTGCTGCGGTGGAGGTCAAGGAGGTTGTTTCCTGCTTTCTCCTCTAGGGTGTTGATAGTTTCCTGTCTCACGTTCAGGTCCTTTATCCATTTTGAGTTGATTTTTGTGCATGGTGTGAGAAAATGATCTAGTTTCATTCTTCTGCATGTTGCTGTCCAGTTCTCCCAACACCATCTGTTAAAAAGGCTGTCTTTTTTCCATTGGATATTCTTTCCTGCTTTGTCAAAGATCAGTTGGCTGTATACTTTTGGGTCCACTTCTGAGTTCTCAATTCTGTTCCATTGGTCTATGTGTCTGTTTTTGTGCCAATACCATACTGTCTTGAGGATGACAGCTTTGTAGTAGAGGCTGAAGTCTGGGATGGTGATACCTCCCGTTTTGGTTTTATTTTTCAGTATTACTTTGGCTATTCGGGGTCTTTTGTGGTTCCATACAAATTTTTGGATAGTTTGTTCTAGTTTTGAGAAGTATGCTGGTGCAATTTTGATTGGAATTGCATTGAATGTGTAGAGTGCTTTAGGTAGTAATGACATCTTAACTATATTTATTCTTCCTATCCATGAGCATGGAATGTTTTTCCATTTCTTTGTGTCTTCTTCAATTTCCTTCATAAGTTTTCTATAGTTTTCATCATACAGATCTCTTGTATCCTTGGTTAGGTTTATTCCGAGGTATTTTATGGTTTTTTGTGCAATTGTGAATGGGATCAGTTTCTTGATTTCTCTTTCTGTTGCTTCATTATTGGTGTATAAAAATGCAACCGATTTCTGTACGTTGATTTTGTACCCTGCAACTTGGCTGAATTCTTGGATCAGTTCTAGTAGGCTTCTGGTGGAGTCTGTCGGGTTTTCTATGTAGAGTATCATGTCATCTGCGAAGAGTGAAAGTTTGACTTCCTCTTTGCCAATTCTGATGCCTTTGATTTCCTTTTGTTGTCTGATGGCTGATGCTAGGACTTCCAGCACTATGTTAAACAACAGTGGTGAGAGTGGACATCCCTGTCGTGTTCCTGATCTCAGGGGGAAAGCTCTCAGTTTTTCCCCGTTGAGGATGATGTTAGCTGAAGGCTTCTCATAGATGGCTTTGATGATGTTTAAGTAGGTTCCTTCTATCCCAACTTTCTCGAGAGTCTTTATTAAGAAGGGATGCTGTATTTTGTCAAATGCTTTTTCTGCATCTATTGACAGGATCATATGGTTTTTATCTTTTCTTTTATTGATATGATGGATCACATTGATTGATTTGCGAATGTTGAACCAGCCCTGTAACCCAGGAATGAATCCCACTTGATCTTGGTGGATGATTCTTTTGATATGCTGCTGGATTCGATTTGCAAGGATCTTGTTGAGAATTTTTGCATCCGTATTCATCAAGGATATTGGCCTATAGTTCTCTTTTTTTGTTGGATCTCTGTCTGGCTTGGGAATCAGAGTGATGCTGGCTTCATAAAATGAGTCCGGGAGTTTTCCTTCGACTTCTATTTTTTGGAATAGCTTGAGAAGAATTGGGATTAATTCTGTTTTAAATGTCTGGTAGAATTCCCCAGGGAAACCATCAGGTCCAGGGCTCTTATTTGTTGGGAGATTTTTGATCACTGATTCGATTTCTTCACTCGTTATGGGTCTGTTCAGGTTTTCTATTTCTTCCCGTGTGAATTTTGGTAGTGAGTGTGTGTTTAGGAATTTGTCCATTTCTTCTAAGTTGTCCAATTTGTTGGCATATAATTTTTCATAGTATTCCCTGATAATTGCTTGTATTTCTGAGGGGTTGGTTGTAATAAGTCCATTTTCATTCATAATTTTGTCTATTTGGGTGCTCTCTCTTTTCTTTTTGATAAGCCTGGCTAGAGGTTTGTCAATTTTGTTTACTTTTTCAAAAAACCAACTCTTGGTTTCATTGATCTGTTCAATTGTTTCTTTGGTCTCTATGTTGTTTATTTCTGCTCTAATTTTTACTGTTTCTCTTCTTCTACTGGGTTTAGAGTGTTCTTGTTGCTCTGCCTCTAGCTCCTATAGGTGAGCTGTTAGATTTTGGACTTGTGCTTTTTCTAATCTCTTGAAATAGGCCTGGAGAGCAATATACTTTCCTCTTAGGACTGCCTTTGCCGCATCCCATAGATTTTGAATTGTTGTGTTTTCATTTTCATTTGTTTCCATATATTTTTTAATTTCCTCTCTAATTGCCTGATTGGCCCATTCATTCTCTAGAAGGGTGTTCTTTAACCTCCATGTTTTTGGCGGTTTTCCAGACTTCTTCCTGTAATTGATTTTAACTTTCAAAGCATTATGATCTGATAGTGTGCATGGTATGATCTCTATTCTTTTATATTTATTGAGGTCTGCTTTATGTCCCAGTATGTGATCTATCTTGGCGAATGTGCCATGTGCACTTGAGAAGAAAGTAAATTCCCTGGCCTCAGGATGTAAAGTTCTAAATATATCCATCAGATCCATCTGTTCCAAGATGTGTCTTGGAACTTCCATGTGTCTTTCAAGTCCATTATTTCTTTAGCGATTTTCTGTCTGGTTGACCTATCCATTGCTGTAAGCGGAGTATTAAAGTCCCCTGCTATTAGCACATTCTTATCTATAAGCTCGTTTCTGTTTGTGATTAGGTGTTTTAGATATTTAGGTGCTAATTGGGGACATTTTTGTAACATCTATTAACATGCTGTATAACAAATATTTTTGGAAATTTATTATGGAAAATTCTGGTATATAGTCATCTTTCTACATAAATTATAATTCAACCTGATGCACTAGTGTTAAGCAATGGGCTTCTGTTACTCCCTACGAAGTGGCTTCCCCCTGCGGAAATTAGTGTTTGCTCTGAATCCTTTTTTGTCTTCTTTTACCATACTGCCTATTAACCCTATCTATAGCACAGATTAACCAAGCTTAACATTACCTATAATTTTGGATTTCTGTGTATTATTATTAATTTTATCCTGTTGGTAATTCTACTTATACTTCTTGCTCTTAAACTTAACTGAGAGTGAAGATCTGTGGATATCTGGACATTTTAACTTTCATAGTCATCCACTGACTACCAATACTATCCCCTCCAAACCTACACTAACTCCCAGGAAAGATGTCTAATGGCACAATCTGTTACCTGTGTGGGTGGACAAAATAGCATGGTTGAATGAAGAATTCCATGACTTTACAACTCCTTCCCATGTGGATTTTGTTTGCTACCTTTTACTGATGGTACACACTCCCTGAATATTTTCTGTATGATTGAATTTTGGACACCAGATCTCACATAGGCACCTTTGTTCTCACTTTTGGTTATTTCCCTGTTTTATCTTCATATTTGTCACTATCAACCCCTTCTGCTGTGTTAGACATTATTGTTTTTGAATATGTATTTACTTATGTAATAGGTCTAGATTACATTCTGTTAATTGGTGGGTGGGCAGAATGGAAATGATGAACTTTGGAAACCAGTCCAAGAAGAAAATAGTCCAGTTGTGACCATGGGGTATCGACAGAATCTAGAAGCATCAATTGCCAATAAGGAGCTTCTCAGAGATAAGAATGAAGATGTTATACATTCCTAACTCTTCACATTCAGTCTGTGTCTGCCAGTTTACTTACCCTTCTTACAGTTGCTTCCTCTCATCTGCTGTTATGGATCCTATTGCCATATTGAAAATCTCATTTAGCTCTTGAATCTTAAGGGCTGAAATATTGGAAGTGAAAAAAAATACACGCATAGATATTTCTATAAGAATTCAGAAGAAGGTTAATGAATTTCAGAATGCTTTATAATTATGTAGTTATTACAGTTGGTGTTGAAATAGAGATGCCAAAAATCAGTAGAGCAACTGTTGTTTAGTCTGAACCATTTTTGAGAAGAGTATAAGGGATCTCTAATTCACAGAAATTGGTTGCAAATAATCCAGCACAAATTCAGACCAATGTTCCTTTAAAACTACTCTGTATGATTTTTTTTTTTTTCTCTTTGAAGCAGGACTGTTACCATTAAACTTCAAAATATCACCTTCTATAAAAGAAATCCTTCTTTGGGAGTTTTCCTCTGAGTTCCTATCTAATTTCTCTCATATATTCACACTCATTTCCCTCCTGATTCCCTTACTGAAACACCTACAGCTATAAAATTTTAGTGGCAAGAGTAAAGTTACTTGGGTCATCGTTGTATTTTGGTTAGTATTATTGGCTGTTGTATGTGAAAAATGTAGGATATAGTTTAAGACATGTGGAATTAGACTGTGAGGACATAGTGCATATTATTAAGTAGGAAATGGTTAGCCACAGACAGTGTTTGAAATTTGGTGATCAAGCTACAGCCAGTGATCCATAATTTGATCCATATTTTTGACTCTGAAGAGATCATTGAATATGTCATTAAATTATCCAAAGAAAGGAAAATAGAGAAGGGCTAACAAACATACTCAAAACTTGAACACTGCTGGGAAGCTCTTGTGATGAGATGACCTCAGAAGGCAGAAACAAAAAGGAATACCAGAAGATAAAACAAGGAAAAGGAAAGAGTTGCGATTTATCCCATATTCTCTGTCTCATATGGCACCTTTGCAATCTTTTGGCTAGAAAGAGGAGGATTTCTTTTGGACCTTTGGCTGTGTTCACTCATGGTTCAATCCAAGACCCAGCTCTACCATGTCAAAACAGAGAAAACGGGGGGGAAAACAACTGTGAAATTCAACCACTTGAAGATCATAATGTTTAGACTATCCTCTGTGATCTACCTGCTGCCATTAATTTATCACCCTCTGGTAGCTGCTGTTTGTGTTATTAAGTCCTGAGGTTTTTGTTTGTTTGTTTGTTTACTGTAAGGATCAGGGGAGACAGGTTATAGGGTTCTCCCCCCATCTTGCCTGGCAAGGTGGCTGACCACAAGATTAACATACCCAATACAACAGAATTTGCATAGACCAGCAATACTAACTAGAACATAAGAACATTTGGCTTCAATGGCATTTGGGAAACAAAATGGAGAAAATTAAGACCAAATTTTTAGTGAGTGCCTTAGGAAGGGCACATTCCAGGTGAAATAAGATCAAAATATGATCTGTGAAACTGCAAATAGTATTATGGACAGGTGGGATATCATTGCATCATAGGGTGGGAAGATACATACATGAAAAGCACAAGGAATAAACTAACAACCAAAATGAATTTTAACACATCAAAATTAAGAATTTCTATTCAGTGAAACAAAGCACATCATAAAAATAATTATTAGATAGTAACCCTTTGAGAAAATGTTCTTATTGTCTAAAACTGAGAAAGGATTAGAATATAGAAGGAACTCCAAAAAATCATAGGAAGACTAGAACCCAATAAACAAGCAGTTTATAAAGAGGAATCCCAGAAAGCTAAAAATCATATGAATTTGAAATTTATTTATAATTTATAATCAGAGTAATACAAAATGAAATAATGATGGATAATACATTATTCTTGTAAGATCAGAAATGTAGGGAGGGAAGTATGTATATCAGAACCTTCATGCACTGCTGGTGAGAATGTAGTTTGGAGAACCATCCTAGAAAGCATCCTGGCAGTATTTAGTCAAGTTAAGAACGTGCATGATTTATTCCATTCCTCAGTATATAAATTCTAACACTGTGCATAAAAGGATACATTAAAGAATATTCAATGTTGCATTATATGTGGCATTTTTGTAACATTGGAAAATTGAAGTCAATCTGTCCAGATTAGGAGAATACATCAGATATTTTAAGATCTGTGAAAAAGTGTTTAGAAGGAACAGAGTCAATGTGCTCATACAACATGGATGAAGCATAGGAATATTTTTGGGTTAAAATATGATATGTATATTTAAAAAATATATATATAAATTTAAAATTTAACATGTCCCAGAAAGAATACTTACAAATAAAAAAGCAAATATTTAGAGTCATTAGAATTATTGTCTTTGGGGCCATGGAGGAAACAGGAAAAGTGAATGGAAGTAATACAGAATATACATAAGACATTTTAATAAAATAAGAAATTTACACAGTATTTTTAAATAATTTTCCTTAAATTCTGAAGTGCAATGAGCTCAGTTCCCAATACCTGATATATTTTTTTAAATGTACAAAAATAACAATAAAATGTTCTTGTCATAAGGATAGAAAATATTTTTAAACTATATTTTAGCATTTATATATTTTTGAGAGCCAGAGGCAGACAAGAATCAGGGAAGGGGCAGAGAAAGGGAGACACAAAATCTGAAGCAGACTGCAGGCTCTGAGCTGTCAGTACAAAGACTGACATGGGGCTCAAACCCACAAACCATAACGTCATGACCTGAGCCAAAGTCAGATGCTTAACCAAGTGACCCACCCAGGCACCCTTTTTAATTTATTTTCTAGCGTTTATTTTTGAGAGGATACAAAATATTTTGGATGAGACCGTAAGCAGTGAGTGATTAACTTTCCTTAGAGAACTCCTGCTAATCTTCTCTGGAGAACTTTGATCTGAATCTTGAAAAATAAACAGAAGTTGACCATTAATGTAAGACGAGCATTCCAGAGATAAATATTGGCACTGTATCTTGGCTTTCTTCCTCTTCTGTAGCCTGTCTTTCAGTATACAGATGCTACAACTTGAGTTGTTTTTATGAAACACACGAGTGACCATCTGATTCTTCCACTGTTTTAAAACTTCAGCAGCTCTCTGATTTCTATAAAATATAATAGAGATTATAGTTTTTAATTTTGTGTCTCATCACAACCCTCCAATTAGCATTTGTCAATTTTCTTCATGTCTCAAAAAGTTAGGCTGGAACATTGCATTAGGATTAGTATTGGATCCCATCTCTCAGGATGTCTTCTGTTAAGGGCATTGGTTGGGAAGGAAAAGGATCCTGAAAATTAGAATGAGGCACATGTGCTGATGAAGCTGAGGACACTGAATCCCTAAATTTTGCTGAGTCTCTTTTGCCAACAGAAGCAGCCCTTTCACTTCTGTCTGAGAAAGTTAACCCTGCTTTTCCTGAAGAGTTTGTAATGACCTCCCATGAAGTAGTTGCTAGGAAGACAGCTGATTCTCCTCAGGGCCTACCTCCACCAACCCTCTTTGCATTTAGGCCTGTAACTAGACTCAAGTCACAGAAGAATTTGAAAGGGGAGGTACAAAATGTAACCCATAGGGAGTTGTACCACACTCCAAAATAATTGCATTAGATTTTCTAATTTATATGGACAGAATATTGGATAATAGTGTAGGAATGGATATTAAGGTTATGGGGCAATGATGGAAGAAACTAAAGTTATATCAAGACAAATTTATTGCTGTGGGCCCACTAAGTAGAGTTTCATTGTTGTAGTTCAGGGCTTAGAAAGGCTTCTAACATTTTCTTTGGTTATTTGAGCTTCGTGTAAGCTCAAAAGTTTGCTTACACTAAATGAAGCTAAAAATCCAGAACTGATTTGGTATATACTGTAGAGGTAGGTATGCAAAGGTTTAGAGATTGAAACTTTAGAAGGGATTTATCATTTAAGACCAGTTAACCCACTCCTTTCACCTTGTCTGTAAGAGATGAATTTGTGAGAGGAGCCCCTGGCATTCTGGAAGAGCTGTACCCTGGAGGTCACAAATTACAGTGGAAGCTATTGGCCTGGATGACAGACTGCTACATGGGAATAATTCGATATGAGGAGGCAGGTGCCAAGAGGCGACCCGATTGCTAAAGGTAAGGTCATCATGGTTGTTATAATGGACAGCAGAGTCAAAGCACTATTCAGAATAGTATAATAACTCAGACTTATTTTGTTGACTAGTTGATTATGGATTCCCAAGAAATGAAATGAAATAGAAGAAATTCTTATCTGACTCTACAAAGGGAAGAGTTTTAGATCAAGTGAGCAGAAGTCTAATTTGAATCATAAGAGTTAGAGTTCCTCAATCAATTCCTAGACTCAACTCAGTTTCCTGACTCACACTCTGTGAATGAAGGTTTCCTTGAGGGAAGCCCATCACACTGCCAATTATTTCTACTCTGAATCTGTCTTCCAGCCTTCCCCAACAGGACCTATGGCCTATTGCCAGTGGATGTGCACTTAGGGAAAAGGAAATAATCAGACTTTTCAAGGGTTAGTAGATACTATCTCTGAACTGACACTACTTCCTGGAGATCCAAATGTCACTAATGGAAATCCATTAGTTAAAGTAGGAGCTTCACAGTGGGTCAAGTGGGATGGGTCTGGAGATCCATCCTTTGGTCATTTCCCTGATTTCAGAATGTGTAATTGGAATAGACATACCTGGCAGTTAAGAGAATCCTCATAGTGATTCCCTAATCTGAATGAAGGAAATTTTGGTCAAACAAGCAAGCAAACAAACAAATAACCAAACAACCAAGTGGGAACCACTATCTTGGGAGAGTAAACCAAAAGAAACAACACATTCCTAGAGGGAATGCAGAGATTAGTGCCACCATCTGGGACTTGAATGATGCAGGGATGGTTATTCTCACTGAATTATCATTTAGCTCACCTATTCATCCTGGGCAGAAAACAAAGAGCTATTGGAGAATGATAGTGGATTATTGTAAATTTCACCAGCTCCAATTACCGCTGCTGTATTGAGTTTATCTTTATTGCTAACAATACATCCTCACTATGCTATCCCTGTGGTATATCAACTTTCTAGGTCTATATCATAATTTAGTTAACAGAGACCTTGATTACATTTCTCTTCCTTAAGATGTCATACTTGTCCATTGTACTGATAAGATTATGATTATTGGACCTGGTGAGCAACAACTAGCAACTATTATAGATTTATGGTTAAGCCATTTACATGTAAGTTAAAGTAATTCTGACAAAAATTCAGAGGCCTTCCACCTTCAGAAAAATGTCTAGGGATACAGTGGTGTGGAGCATGTGGAGATACAGTTTTTCCGGGGTGAGGTAGAAATTGTTGCATCTGGACTCTCTTGTTTTCATTTCTTTACTTCCTTCCTTCCTTCCTTCTTTCTTTTCCTTCCTTCCTTCCTTCCTTCCTTCCTTCCTTCCTTCCTTCCTTCCTTCCTTCCTTCCTGTGGGTTACTTGAACATTTTGGGGAGTCCATCTGAACGTATTTTTAAGCATTATTTATTGTATATATATATACAATATACAATATATATACAATAAATAATTATAAATTTTATTATGATTGCTTTGGGTAGTAAATAAACATATGTATAGCATAATATCTATAGTTAGAAGAATTGATTGGTAACATTTACCACTTCAAGTGAAACGGAGAAATACTCCACTTAGATACTTTTTTTTTTTTAATGTTTTATTTATTTCTGAGAGAGAGAGAGAGAGGCAGCATGAGCAGGAGAGGGTCAGAGAGAGAAGGAGATACAGAATCAGAAGCAGGCTCCAGGCTCTGAGCGAGCCATCAGCCCAGAGCCTGACGCGGGGCTCAAACCCATGAACCGTGTGATCGTGACCTAAGCTGAAGTTGGATGCTTAACTGACTGAGCCACCCAGGCTCCCCACCACTTAGATACTTTTACCTTTCCCGTGTTAAATATCACTTTCTTAAGTATCAGGTGGAGTTAAACTTCTTTGTTTCAATCATCAAATATGATTATAAAATGCATGAGGAAAGGATAGTCTGTTGTATGTACTCATCTTTCTGTTCTTTCCATGGTTTCTTTTCCTTTTTGATGATCTGAGTTAACTTCTTTATCATATCTCTTTTGTTTGAAGAACTTCCTTTATCCAGACTAGGGGTAGATCGGCTAGTCATAGATTCATTTAGTTTTCTTTCACCTGAGAATGTTTTTATTCTCCCTTCATTTCTGAAGTATAATTTCGCTGGTTGTAGAATTTACCAATGACATCTTTCTAAAATTATTTTCCATTTTTTTTTAGCTCTTGAAAAATATTTTCTTCTGTCCTCCATGGTCACAGATGAGAAATTTGCTGCCATTTTAATTGGAATTTTCTTATGAGTAATATCATCTTTTTTGCTATTTAAATTTTTTTTCTTTAAAAAATCAAGCCTGTGGTCTGCTTGGTTTATCTGCTGCAACTATTGCTCCCATTGGACCCTGCTGGTACTGTGCAAATAGCAGAAACAAGTGGCTTGGCTTCTCTACGTAGAGGGGTGGGCAGAGTATGGACTCTGCTTTCTAAGCCTTCTGGCTGCTCTATGTTCCTGAGCAGATGAAGAGACTCGAGTTTGTGAGGACAAAGAGGTTGTCTGGATCATGCTGTTTGTTGTGGTTTGGGTCCCTTCTACCTGTTCTGCTCACTTGCCAGGTATATCTGGGCAGGCCAGGAGATTCTTGAGCATATAGGACTAATACACTTCTAGGGAAAGGCCACTTGCTGTGACTAGACCACCTTTTTTGGTTCCACAGGCCCTCCCCACTATCCTTGAGTGGGGAGGAGAACCTTTGCCTGGAAGGACTACCTTATTGACTGGGATGCTTCCTGCAGCTGGGTCTCTTTTGTAGGTACTCTAGAATCTCTTGGCTAAAAAGGAGAGACTCAGTGCTTCCTCTGGCCACTTATTTTTGGGTTCCAGTAGATCTTCCCTTCCTAGCAGTGTTGGGTTCTTTTGAGGTTTTCAGAAGGACTCTGATCCAATCTGACAGAGGCATAAACTTTCCTAGCTGCCTTCTGTTGCTGGTCAGCAATGAGAGAAGAGAAGTTCTGTATTTCTGAACTGAAGGGATAACAAGTTGCCCTGACACTGTGGTGTTTCTTCAGTCCTGAGGTTGCACGCCAGATTGCCTTCTTGCCACCGTTAAGAATTTCCTCTTAGTTTTATCTTGTGTCATTTCCTGAGTTTGTAACTATGATTTAGCAAGATCGAGCAGGGGGGAAAGGTCAACATCATCTTTTTCAGACCAGACATTTTTTTTTATTATCATTAAAAACATGTTTACTGCTTCTAATTAATTCTTATAGAATTTCAGTTGATCTCTGCCCATCATTAAAATTATATATTTAACATCTTCATAAATGAATTCTATGTTTAGTGTCTAGTTTATCTTATCTCATTTATCTTTTATAAATTATATCTTCATTTTACAGTTGAGGAAAATTTAGGCTCAGAAATGTAGCTGTTTCAATTTACTTAGCCAGTAAACAGAAGAGCAAGGATTAAAAGCCTAATTAGACTCAGTCCTGATACCATTCTCTTTTCTTGGCTTTACGTAGCCCTTTTTTGTGAGAAAAGTATACATAATTGGGTGCTATTTTCTTCACATAGAAGTAATTAAATCTCGTGTGTGTGTGTGTGTGTCTGTGTTTAATAAAGTCATGGATGGCACTACTGTGTCGATTTCCCACAGATAAAATAAGCATAAAATAAACTTTGTAAGGGTAGTATGTTTGGCATTATTAGTGTTTTGCTCATGCCAGTGCTGTGCCCATTTTTGACTGTAGCATGACTGCGCTAGTTACTGGAGAGACTCACGTGCATATTTTCTAGGGTACATTTGACAATACGACATAACCTTGGACATATGTATATCTCAATGGATACATTTATAAAAAAGGGGAGTTATTTGCTAATCTAAGAGAATTATATTTCATGATTGTATTTTCTTGTATCTTTTTAGAGTCATGCTTATCACTGTTCAAGTTTAATCCAGTTTCTGAAGTATTCTTACATACATCTAAGAATTTCTGCTTCTGATGTTGATTAAAAATAGTATAGAAGCTCGCCTATGTACATTATAGGTTACAAGTTCGTCATTATGTACTAAATGTCTTATTTTCATAAGGAATTGAATTCCTGAAGGAACATTAGTATTTAAAGGAAGCAGTATAAAAAGGTATCTTTTTTTTGTGCCTAAAAACAAAATAGGCAGGGCATATTGTGAGCTGCAAAATAATCTTCCAGTGCTATTAATAAGAAGCATTTTGAGGAATTCTACTTCCAGCCAAGATAGGTAAATAGGGGACAATTTATCCTTCTTAGTGAAATAATTAAAAAATAAATCAAAATGTATAATGTAATGGTTTTCAAGCCATTGAATATTAGGTAATATAGAAGTGTGGTCCTTTTAAAAATAAAAAAAACTTCTTTAATGTTTTATTTTATTTTTGAGAGAGAGACAGAGTATGAGCAGGTAAGGAGCAGAGAGAGAGAGGGGGAGACACAGAATTGGAAGCAGTCTCCAGGCTCTGAGCTGTCAGCAGAGCCCAATGTAGGGCTACAACTCATGAACCATGAGATCATGGCCTGAGCCAAAGTCACACACTTAACTGATTGAGCCACCCAAGCACCCTGAAGTGTGATCCTTAAACACAGGAAATAAACAAAGTTAGAGGGAAACCTCTCTAGCTTACCACCTTGAGGGACTTTCCAGTCTGTGGTGCAGGGAACAGTTGCCTAGGCAAAGGGTGTCTGACTCTCTGGACTGAAGTGATTCAGCTAAGATTTTAGGGAAGTCATTAAAGATAAACTTTGCAGGGCAAGAAATGGAAAGGAGAGGGATTCATAGAAAACTCCAAATATTTGCAGAAGGTCCCCTTCAGTACTGGGTACAATTCTATTGAGCTCACACATGACATAGTGAAGACACTCATTGAGAATGGGAAAAGAGCCACAAGGAAGGATTAAAAGAAACAGTACTCAGTATTCACACAAGGCCAAAAACTGGGCCTATATTTACCATAAATTATGGAGTTGTGGGTGTAGTACACAAAAAGTTCTTGCTTAGGAGTGAAGGATACTTAGATATAGATTAAATACTGCCCTAGACCTGCCTAACATATCTTAAAAACAAGATATAAAACAAAATGTAGGTCATAAAAATACTAACCCTAATATTACTGTACACTTAATAAAAGTGCTTCAAATTACAGAGAACAATGATAGATCTTCAAAGAGAAAAAGACAAATCCACAGTTATAGTTAAATATTTTTATACCACTCTCAGTATTTGATAGACCAAATAGACTAAAAATCACTAAGGATATAGCAGACTTAATGGCATTTTAATGAATTGAAATTTATACACATTCCACCAACAAGAGAAGTTAGATTCTTTTAAAGACCACATCAAACATTTAAAAGGACTTTCTTTCCATAGTCTGAACAATAAAACATGTTTAATAAAATTTTAAAAGAGTGATGGTGTACAAAGTATATTCTTTGAATATAATAGAATTCAATTTGAAATTAATCTTGAATATTCCCAAATTTTTGAATATTAAGTAAAACAATTTAAAATAATCTAGATATTGAGGAAGAAATAAAATCAAATTGGACTTTTAATTGTATAAAACTGAAAACACTATCTGAATTTATGGGATTCCACTAAAACAATATTTAGGAAATAATTTATAACACTAAGCACCTATCTAAGAAAAGAAGAAAGGTCTCAAATCAAGAACCACCACTTTCATTTAAAAAACAACAACAAAACAACCTAGAAAATGAAGAACAAATGAAACCCAAAGAAAGGAGGAGAAAGACAATCATAAAAATGAGCATGGAAATTATTAAACAGAAAACAGAAAAGTAATAGGGAAAATTACAGTAACCAGACATTGGTTCTTTTTATTTATTCATTTCACATAAAGAAGCCTTTATTTGAGGTTTAACATGAAATAATACAAATAACATTTATATAAATACAAATCACATCTAGTTATAACAGATAGCAAAAGACAAAGTATAAACAAACAAAACTAATCGGTAGCTATATATGTTTGGACACAGTTGTGTCTTGTACAAAATAATTCTCTCAGATCAACATAAGACCCATATTCCATGTTGTCCTATAAGATGTGTTAACTTTAGCAACCCCCTACTATTTTCTTCCACATCCTCCTTTAGTATGGATGGTAATTGTCTTGGGGTTGCCACCCCTTTCAGATGCCTTGTCATATGTGCTCTGTTGGCCACGGTGGTCTGTATATCCCTGTCCATCTATATCCATAGTTGCCAGAGTTCTACCCAGTATAAGCACGACTGCCATAGCCGCCATAGTTTTGACCACCACCTTAGGCACTATTATAATTTCCATATCCTGGATCATAATAGTTACTAGATCCTTGGTTCCAGTTTTGGAACTGACCTCATCCATGACACCCAGTCCCACCACCTCCACGACGCCCAGTACCACCTTCTCCGGAAGGCCCAGTACCATCTCCACTACCAGCTACAGCACCTCTTCCTCATTTTTGTTGTTGTTGTTGCTGCTGCTGCTGTCTATATACCTCTTTGTGTTGTGCAACTTTGATTTCACACTTCCCAGAACCAATTTGATGGTATCTGCTTTCTAGTAATGTCTTTACTGACTCTGTCTATACATGTGATAAAACAAAATCCTCTTGTTTCATTTGTTTTTGTATCCATGAAGGTTCAATATCTTCAGTCTCTTTAAAAGCTTCAAATATTCTTTAATTTGTTCTTCAAAAGTATCTGGGCTCAGTCCACCCACAACAACCTTTTTGGGGGTTCTTTCCTTTTTAGAGATTTGGTCTTTTGGGTTTCTATCAATCTGTCATCCAGTTTGTGTTCCTTCAGTTCCAAAACTTCATTAACACTAGCAGCATCTTTGAAAAGCACAAATCCAGATCCTCTTGATCTTCCAGTCAATGGGGCAGTTTTAACTGTACAACCTACAACATCCTCAAATTGAGGAAAGACTGATCTTTCCTGCTTCTATCCCAGCTTAAGCCTCCAATAAACATTTTACTGTCATCCTGCTGATTATTTCGTATTGATCTTGTTTTTATGTTGCTGTGCTTTTTCATGTCCTGCACCCAGGGAGCACTGTCCAACTAAGAGCTGGTGCTTAGTCTCAGTCACCCAGCAGTGGGGGGCGGAGCCTGGTACACAGCTGGATCTAAAATAGTGGAAGAGAAAAGTTGTTTCTTTCTGGAGATCAGTAGCATTGACAAATCTCTAGCGAGAAAAAGAAAGACACACATGACAAATACCAGAAATGAGGTTTCATCACTACCGATGTTGTGTAAAAAAACTTTGATTCTAATATCATGTGTAATAATTAAGACTAAATAATGATCAGGAAAAAAGGAAGAATGTCTGCTTTCATTGGTTATATTCCATATTGAATTGGAAGGACAAGAAAATGCAGTAAGAAAAAAATCAAAAGGAAGTAAAATAGTTTTTATTTACAGAACACATCCTTGTCTAAGTAGAAAATTCAATGGAATTTAACAAAAAATTGTACTAGAACTTGTAGTTGACAAGAATATGGTTCCTAGATATAAGGGCAATATACAGAATTTCTATCTTTTTAATTTTTTTTAAACATTTTTATTATTGAGAGACAGAGAGCATGAGCAGGGGAGGGGCAGTGAGAGAGGAGACACAGAATCTGAAGCAGGCCTCAGGCTCTGAGCTAGCTGTCAGCACAGAGCCCAATGCCGGGCTCATACTCACAAACTGTTAGATCATGACCTGAGCCAAAGTCGGATGCTTAACTAACTGAGCCACCCAGGTGCCCCACAAAATTTCTATTTCTATATATTACCAATAAAAGATACCATTTACAGTAGAGTGAAAGTGTGGTAAACTGATTTAATTTTTTTTATGGAAATTCAGATATCCTAAATTTCAAAAAAACTTTTAAAATAAAAATTTTGAAGATGCACAGTATCTGATTTTAAGATTTATTATAAAACGCTATATCCCATGTCAATGTGGAACTAACAAGATAAAAAGATTAACAGATGAATGAAAGAGAATAGATAGTTTAAACATATATGTGTATAGATGTATGTGTTTATTTACAGAAAGAGAGATAGTGTACATAGAGAAAGGATACACAAGAATAGTCTTATAAAACAAAAGTGTTAGGATTTTATATATCAATATGCAGAAAAAAAGAATCTTAAGTGTATACCTTGAACAGTATAATAAAAATAACTCATAATGTATCATCAACATGAAAATAAGCTACAGATTTTTAGATTTTTAAAACTAAAAATATTAGAGAAAATCTTTGTATCCTGTGTGTGTACACACTCCTATGTATACGTATGTATGTGTGTGTGCATGTGTGTGTGTATATATATATACACACACACATATATATACACACACATATCTATAATATATAAATTGAGCTTACTGAAAAATAAGAATGTATTTAAAAGATACTATTAAAGGGATTAAAAGAGAAAGACTGGGAGAAAATATTTGAAAATCACCTATCCAAAAAATTCTATACAAAATATATAGAGAATTCTCAAAACTCATTAATAAAAATTGTGATGTATTAATAAAAGAATGAACAAAAGATTTCTGGCAGATAACTCACCAAAGAAAATGCACAGATGGCAAACGAATCCATGAAGTGTTCAAAATCATTAGTCATTAGGGGAATGTGAATTAAAACTACAATATGCTTACACATTAAAATAGTAAAAACAGACAATAAGAACCTGATCGTACCAAGCATTTGCAATGATATGCAGGAACTGAAACTTTTATATCCTATAGGTTGGAATATAAAATAGTACAAGTTTTCTTATTTAGGAAAAAAGTTTAGAAGTTTGAAAAAAATTAATGCAAAATATAGATCTACCATCATCTTTGTGTTTATAGGTATTTATCCAAACCAAATAAAAATGTATGTCCCAATACACAGACTTGTGCATGACCATTCATAGTATCTTTGCAATAGCTAAAACCTTAAAAAAGCCAAAATGTCCAAAAAAGTTGAGTGAATCAACAAACCATGATATATCTATACAACGGAATACTACTTAGCAATAAAAAAAATTACTAATACATAATACAACATGGATGAATCTCAAAATAATTGTGAAAGAATCCTGACAAAAATCATACTCTGTGTTTGAATTCATATTAAATTAAATGAAATGTATAATGAGAGACTAAAAGATTAATGGTTGCCTTGAAATAGGGTTTGGATGGGGAAGAGCTAGAAGGAGGAATTAAATATGCAGGAGGAAATTTTCAGGATTGATGGATCTGTTTACTAATGGATAATGGTTTCATGGACATACATGTCAAAAGTCATAAAATTGAACACTTTAAATAAATGCAATTTATTTTTGTAGATCATAAAAACACATTCTGGTTCACTTTCAGAAAAATATAGAGCCATATTTTCCTATGTCACATGTACCAACTCGAGAAAATTAAATATTTGTAACACAATCTCAGTCACATACTTAATCTTACAAAGCTTCACAAATTCTTAATCACAAGCATCTGTGTACAGGTATTTAGGTAGATAATGTAGCTGATGTGATATGTTATTAAGCCCTATGAGCAATGTTAACAACAATTTCCCTCCTCAAGCTAATAGAACATTCATGTTTGATGTTTAAATAATTTCATTATCAAGATGAATAATAGGATTGACTTTGACAACTTTCTTAATTACTGATTTTGACAGGAAGCCAACACTAATTAGAATTTCATTTTTATAAAATGAATACACTGTTTGTAATCAGCCAAACATCCCTCAATTAAATCAGAGCTCTAATATTGCCCAGGTTGTCATTTTAATTACTACATAATATACGTAGAAAAATAGGTATTTATGTTAATTTAAAAATATTACTTTATAAACAGACTAATTCATGTGAATTTTTGGTAGTCTACTACCACTTTTGCTACATGTGATAGAGACATAAAAAGTATGTTTAGCCCTTCAGTTATATTTAAAAAACTACAAGTTTCTAAGGATTATCCTTTTATAATTATTTTAGAAATAAAACTGTTTTACTGTTCTATAGGAATAGGAACATTACAATAACCACAACAAAACCCAGAAGTTTTCTTTGAGATTTCTCAAGTTGATCTGTTGGGCACAAGTTGATAGTGTGTCCAAAGAGCACCCAGCCAACAGATAGACCATATGGTTCCTTCCTAGTTCACTTGGAGCAAGGTGACATTAACACTCCATGAAATGACTGAGTATGGTAGTAGTCCCACTTGGGGGTCCCCAACATGGTAAGCGACCCTTTCTTTCCAGAAGTACCTTGTGCGTCATTGGGATTGTATTTCTTGTGTGGGGAACTAAGCGTTAACTTTCATTCTCCTAAAAAAAATAGTGATTTGCACCTTAGGGTTCATCATAAGAATCCTTCAAGGATTTAAAGTCATGGAAGACATCCAGACAGGTCAGGCTCAATTGGTTGAATCGCCTTACTTTTTGTCCAAGGTGGAATCTGGGATATCTTTAATACAGCCTGCTGTTTCTGAATTGATGTTTTGTACCAAGTAGAAAGGTCAATACAGACACTTAGGGAGAATGCCACCTGGCTTTCTAAGCTAAATGCTGATGGTTTATAGGGTTTATTCAGAGAGAGAGAGGGCTACAAGGTTGAATCAATAGTACAAGTTGTTATCATTTTGCTGTTAAGGTCCTATTGGTAGGAATTCGTTAAATGCCACATAAAACATTTCAAACTGATTTGGTTTCAGCCCTATCAGTCAAATCAGAATCAGAGTGGCAGACAGTATATACATATGGGAAAATTCTAGTGATTTGATAGAGAAATGAAGGTTGGTTATTATTGGGAGATAATTCTCCCTAAGTCTGTTTCATACTTGAATGACTTAAGTTGTGCTGTTTGAAAGATGCTTTTAAAAGATGATTATAAAACAAACAGCATTGGAAGACAGAGATAGTATCTCACTCCAGGGTAGAGGGCACAAGGGTTTCTTTACTACATAATTTGTCTTTCCTTGGAAATAGTGAGGCATGCTTGAAAGCACTCCATTTTAAAAGATTGGAGCTTTCTAAGCTTGAGGTTCCTCAGATAAAATACAAAACCTCTGCATTCAGGACATCAGATGGACCTTTTCATATTGCCGCGGGGGTGGAGGGGTTGGGGGATGGGTGGAAAGAACTGATGGTAACATGAGGGTTAAGGTATCTATTGTGCCTTGAGTAACAGAGTTCCTTGTCTGTGATCCAGAAGTCTGATGTTTTTTTACTAACATCTATGAAACTGTCAGGATAACTACTTGTTTTGTAAGCAAGATAAAAATCTCGGATGTTTCACAGTCCTTGCCTCCCTTTCCACATTCTGTAAACCAAAGTATTAATTCCTGAGAATCAGAATGGTGATTCTTTGAACAAAGAGACAAAAGTGATTGGGACAGCAGTTTTGACTTTTTAAGTTTATTTGTGCAGTCGTTATGTTACTTCATGGAAGCTTTATTTCATAGGGTCCATAGTCTTTATATTGTTAAAGCCAAAATTCTTTGAAATGCTTGGGTGTCCCATTTTGTGAGTAAAGTCATTCTAGTAAATAGCTGTAAGTCCCTCTTGCGGGGAGAACTGAGGGTATCATTACAGTGCATAATTTCCATAACATTCCTTGTTCCTTCTTCTGGACTCCTGACTACTTCTTTAGTCAGTCAGTTTAAGTTGTAAAAAACTGGTTCAGATACGAATTAGCATAAAATTTGTGACTTTAAACCAAAGTGACTACCAATTGTCCAGGCTTTTTTTGTTTGTATAGATTAAGCAGTATCTCTTTTGGTTATTTACATGTTTTATCACAAGGGAATTCACGTTCTTTTGACCATCCCCAGGGATTTTCTAAGGATTCATCCAGCTGTTTGCTACTCAGATATTGATATTTACAATAATTGCAAACTGCTTCTGTTAGTTAAATATCATTATTGTCTCCTTTATGTCAGGAGCACAGGATATGCCCTGTGCTATCCAAATGGTCGAATCTATGATAATACAACCTACCATCAGCTCTGACCTACGAAGAACATCTACTACATTTTTTTCTAATAATGCCAGTACCTTACTCACCCAAAGTTCTTTAAGACACTTTCCTAAATTGTAGTCAATTGGTAGATTGACGTTGTTACTCTCTAAACAGAGGATATTGCTACCATATTGGTAGCATTTGCCAACTCTGTGCTCTGCCCTTTTGTTCCATGTTCTTACCAGATCCATTGTCTTCTTCCCCGTCAGTATATATGGACTAAGTCCTGCAGATCATTGAAGATATAGTATCATTCCTGCGTTAGCTGACATTACCCTTTCTTTGTCAGGTTGTATAGTGACAATCCTAATTGTTGACATGGATAGAAGGCGAGGCAGAGTCAAATCTGAATGAAGCATGATGTCTTGAAAGAAAAAAGAGCAGGCCACTTCTGAAGGTCCTGTGAATGAAGTAAGCCTAAGATTTCAAGTGTATATATACCCTGCTTTCTCAATATCATGTCTCAGGCTCCTAGTCTTCCCAGATCAGGACACTTAGATTTTCATAGTGGACTTGGTGGGTTTGAGAATTAATATTATTATTCAACTTAACCTGCAGCTCCATTGTTGTCCAGGTGGCTTTGTGATAGAGAGTGCCAGTCTTAGGTTTGCCTGTAAGTAAAGAAATACCACCCAAAGTGGGGAAAAGGGGTGGAAGTGGGAGCTCTATCCATATACAAGAGGGGATTATAGAAGATAGAATTTGAGTTTAGGCCCCTGAGGGAGAGGCCTGGCAATAAGAGTCTAAAATCAAATAGAGTTATAGAAAATAAACTTGATTCCTTTCCAGAATTTGGGGATATCAGATTTTGGGAGGTGGGAGTGGAGGTTATTCAGATGTGGCCAGTAACTGGAGGAAGAAGGAGAAATTTCAGTGTTAACTGAGGGGAGCCAGTCAGCCTGTCTGACATGAAGAAACAAATTCAAGTAATTTTGCTCTAAAGTGAAAAGAAAGAGCAAGACAGAACTACAGCACAGGTCAGTTATCAAATATTGGACTAGCAAGAACAAAGCAGACGTTCTTCCTTTTCTTTCTGGCTCTAATCATCGCCTCTTCTTTCTTTATAGCCTACCAGTATAGCCTCACCCTTTCCTTCCCTTTTAGCTTCCTTGTTTCTATAGTGCCCTTTGAGGGATAAAACATGTAGCCCACAAGGTACACGGGAATAAAAAAAGAGATGGAGGTTTTCTGCAGGAACTGTGGCTGAAGCATATTAGGCAGGTAAAAGGGATTACAAACCACTTTCTCTAATCTCTATGGTTTTGCAGATACAAAATTCTTGTATCCAGATGGTATCTCATTCATCAGGGAGAGAGAGAGTGGGCATCTTGTAGTTAGTTCCAAATTTATAAACAATTGAGATGGAGGACAACGTTAATATGTTAATCTTAATATATATTAACCATGAAGAATATATCTCAGGATCAAGGAGAATGATGACTATCAATCTTCCTATTGAAACATTATCAGTGGAAGAAAGTGGATGTACACCACAGGAGAATCTGTGAAGGAAGGCAGGAAACTCTAAAGGAACAGTAACTTAATTTATTATTCATTTATTAGCCAATTTAAGAAAATTAAATGGAACCAATCCATTATTTCATCAAAGATGGGGTGTTGATAATGGTGTTTTAAGATAAAAGAAATGTATGTTTAAACAATATTAGCAATTAAAATAAACAAAATGTTCATATAAAGCCAGTATAGTTAAAAGTATATTTCCTTTATTCCTTCATTGACTTTCCCTCAGGAAAAAACTAACAACCATAAAGCCAGTAATTGTATGATCATTTCCTTTTAATGTCATGAGGGCTGTTGCATTCTTAACCGGATTTCCTTTCTGAAACATGGGGTATAATATGAATATAAGTGTGATTGTTTTTTTCCTTTCTAAATGTACAAAAACTAACTCCATATTATTAATTTAGGTGACTATTCTCCTAAAGCAATTCCCTTTTGTTTTTAACTAAAGTACTTCCTAATAATAGAATTCTAGAATCTGATCCAGTTTAGAAAAAGAATATACGAGACTTTAGAGAAAACTTATCAACTGTCAGAAGCCTGAGTGCATTATTCCCTTTGGAAGATAATGTCTAACTATAGAAGGGAAATAGAATTTTTGTAAACTCATATTGGATAAACATAGAAACTGACTCAAAAGAATGTGTGCCATGCAGCATCACCAATACTAAATGTTTAGTGAATGCTTACATATAGAATCTATTTTTAATGATGTAAATACAAATATACAAACATTCTCTAGAAGGAATTGTCATTGTTAAAAGATAGTATATGCTCAATATCAAGAGAAAGGTGCCTGTGTGGCTGCAATATGGTTATCTAGGAAAGAACAGTAGAAAATGATGGCTGAAAAGAGTCCTGTGGCTGGATCATGTAGGGCATTTTGGAACATAATAAAGATTTCCAATTTTATGTGAAGTGTGAACTTTGGAGGATTGTAAGCCCTGAAGAGACACCATCAGACCTGTATTTTGAAATGATTACTCAGATTGATGTATGAAGAAATGAGTATAAGGAGAATACACTGTAGAATATAAATCAGGAATACCAATATGGGGGCAATTGCATACTTGCATAAGTGATGGTGGTGGCTTGGTTACCATGACAATGGGATTGTTGATAAATGATCAGACATGGGATATATTCTGAAGGCAGATAACATTCCAGTTTTCTTCTTCTTTTTTTAAATGTTTATTTATTTTGAGAGAGTATGGGGGGCAGGGGAGAAGGGGCAGAGAGAGAGGAGAGAGAGAATCCCAAGCAGTTTCCATGCTGTCAGTGCAGAGACTGACACAGGGCTCAACTGGATGCTTAGCCAACTGAGCCACCCAGGTGCCGCAGGATAGTCTTCTGTTTTTTATCTGGAGTATGACAAGGAGCAGTCAGGATGCTTCTAGCGTTTTTGGCTTGAGCAACTGCATGACTAGGATTGACATATAATGAAATAAGGAATTTGGGGATGGATCGTGTTGGGTATGGGATATCAGTCTTTCCATTTTGGACATGTATACTTAGTGGAAGGATATATAGTAAAACCTTGGATTGCAAGTAACTTGTTCTGCAAGTGTTCCACAAGATGAGCAAATATTTCTAATAAATTTTAACTTGATAAACGAACAGTATCTTGGAATACAAGTAGTATGTGATGGCGAACATTGCATGATCACAACTGAGCCAATGGTTCTTCTCTCTCTCACTCACTCACTGTGAGTTTGTGGGTGATCATCTCCCATGCTTGGATGCTCCATTTCAAGCTGCGGTGTTTGGTAGAAATCAGTGATTTTTCAGAACATTGGAAGGTGTCCACAAATGGTACTAGTGTATTTTTTGTCACTTCAGAGTACTATGGGCAGTCCTTTGCTTTTCCATACAAGAGTAGGCTTAGGAATGCTTTGCTTTATTCTAGATCATTGGATAGGTTCCTTGTTAATGATACACACACACACAAAAAAGATTCCATTGAGCCAATAGTTAACAGTGATTCCATTAATGATAGTGAAACTCATTCTACACAAGAACTCTCCTCTCTCTTGTCTCCCTCACATCAGCTATGAAGTTTTCAAAGAAAAATGCAGGTTAATTTGTTTAATTTTCTTTATATTTTGTTTTTTGTTTTTATTTTATTTTTTATTTAAAAATTGTTTACTGTTTATTTTTGAGAAAGAGAGAAAGAGAGAGAGAGAGAGAGAGAGAGAGAGAGCATGAGTGGAGGAGGGGCAGAGAGAGAGAGGAAGACACAGAATCCAAAGCAAACTCTAGACCCTGAGCTGTCAGCACAGAGCCTGACATGGGACTTGAACTCACTGACTGTGAGATCATGACTTGAGCCAAAGTCGGAAGCTTAACCAACTGAGCCATCCAGGTGCCCCTATATTTTGTATTTTCTTTATTATTTTGTATTGTATTACAGTATTATAATCATTTTTATATGAATATTTTTGGGTTGTAGAACAAATCCTCTGAGTTTCCATTATTTTTTATGGAGATATTTGCTTTGATATACAAGTGCTTTGGATTACAAGCATGTTTCTGGAAAAAATTATGCTCTCAAACCAAGGTTTTACTGTATGTGGTTTGGGGAAATATTTGAATTGTGGAGTCATCAAGATATATATGCTGTTAGAAGTCATAGGATTAGTCCAGTGACAGAATTATCACTGATTCTAGACAAATCATAGTTTGAGTATAATAGTGAAAAGAAGAATTTCTAGCACCCCTAACACACTCCACATTGAACATCTGGTCTGGAAGAGTGAAGTCAGAGGAAAGAATGAGAGGAGAGGGCCACAGGAAGCCCAGTGTAAACCCCATAACTATCTGTTTAATGTTGCCTCCTTTCCTTTCAACCATTTTTACAATGTTACTTATATGTTGATTTAGTTGCTTATATTACTAATATCTTTATTAAGATTAAATTCTACATTAAAATTGAAAATGTAAATAATAGGGAATTGGTTTCTTTTGCTCATCACTTTATATCTAATCCCTGCCCTGGTGTCCAGTATACCTAGATGCTAAAAAAAAAAAAAAAAGAAAAAAAAAATGATGATGATGACTAAATAATTACTTTGTAATGTTATCCATGAAATATTCTTTTTTTAATGTTTATTTTTGAGAGAGAGAGAGTGAGCATGAGGGGAGACAGACAGAGAGTGAGGCAGACAGAAAACCCAAAGCAGTCTCTACACTGTGAGCACAAAGCCCGACATGGGGCTCAAACCCATGAACTGTGAGATCCTGACCTGAGTCAAAATCAACCAGCTGAGCCACTCGGGTGCTGCTATGAAATATTCTTTCACTGTGTAATCTGATTGATAAAAAGTATTTCACTTTATAGAGGTTTTTATCGATTTTTTTCCTGTGGATATCAATATACTTAAATATAGACATGTGATTGTACTTCTGTTGTTTTCCTTAGTTTATATACTTTTTAATATTCGTAATTTTGTGTATATTTACTACTTTCCATAGATTATTTCATTTTTAAAATTTACATGAAAAAATATTACATTGAAGTCAATAAATACTGTCATACATTTTTAAAATTTTTATTTTATGAAGTGCCTGAATGGCTCACTTGATTAAGGGTCTAACTCCTGATCTCAGCTTAAGTCCCAGTCTCACAATTTGTGAGACTAAGCCCCGCATTCAGATCTGTGCTGACACCATGGAGCCTGGTTGGGATTCTCTCTGTCCCTCTCTCTTTATCACTTTCCTGCTCATGCTCCCTCTCTTTTACTCTTTCAAAATAAATAAGTAAACTTAGAAAGTAAAAAACAAATAAAAAATTTATTTTGCATTTATCTCTTTAATGTTTCTGAAGTACATCCTGAAGAAAATTGTGATGTGAAGAGGAAAATATAGTTTTTCCTGCCAAAAAAATAACTCTGGCACCTTTTATTTAATACTTCTTCCTTTCATGATAAGCATAAGATGTTATATAAAGAATTTATTCTAGTAAAACTTACTCATAGAAAAATGCATAAGTCACAATGCATTAGTTCTATGATTTTTCACAGTGAACATACTCATACAACCAAGACCCAATTTTAACCAAATTCTATTTATCTGTCTATAGATTCATGATGTTTCTTTTTTTTAAAAAAACACTTAACACTTTGTTTATTTCTGAGGCAGAGAAAGACAGAGCATGATTGGGGGAGGGGCAGAGAGAGAGGGAGACACAGAATCAGAAGCAGGTTCCAGGCTCTGAGCTGTCGGCACAGAGCCTGATATGGGGTTTGAACTCACGAACTGTGAGATCATGACCTGAACTGAAGTTGGACACTTAACCAACTGAGCCACCCAGGTGCACCAGACTCATGATGTATGTAATTGCATCATCCTAAAAAAAATTTGGATATTGAAAATGCGATTTTAAAATGTAGATGGAGTTGTACGTGATCTCAAATGCATTGGCAGAATCTAAGAAGCTGGTCTTGCATCCCGCCCCCCACACTCTCACCCCAAAGTAACACTCACATCTTTACCTCTCCCACTATAGATAGTGTTGCATTTTTGAAATAAATTAAATAATGCAAGATACATTTGTATCTCTTAAATGTTTCCCCTCAATATTATGTTTGACATCCATTCCCGTTGCATGGAAACAGTTCATTCATTCTCATTGCTTAGTCTGTGTTTTTCTATTGTTATATTATAAGCACCTGTTTTTCTGTTAATAAACATCCAGATGTTTATTATATTTCAATCTTTATGATAATAAAAATGCAGTCTTTCATTGGACAAGTTTATGTATTTCTGTTATGTATATGTGTAAGAATGGATTACTTGGGTTGTCTACTTAGTTTCAGTATTTACAGCCAAACAGATTTCCAAAGATGTGCCAGGTTGAAATATTACTGTCAGTAAATAAGGGTTGTAGTTACTCCATATTTCCAATACATATTTTGCTTTGTTAGTAATTTTGGTTCGTTTGAGCAATATTTTGCTGGGGTTTTCATTTGCATTTCCTTGATTACCAATAAAGTTGAACACCTTTCCATATGTTTATCTGCTATTCAAATATTCTCCTTTTGAAATGCGTATTCAAATCATTTACCTATTTTTCCATTGTGTTTGTCATTTTCTTATTCATATGTAAGAGATATATGTTACGTGCTCATATCTATTATAGCCTTGTTTATCAATTGCATTTTTTACCCTTTATATTGAGAAATTTTTGTTTCCTAATTTAAAATCTTTATTTACTCCTAAGGTCATAAATATATCCTTCTCTGCGTTCTTTTATAAATTTTATTGTCCTAACCTTTACATTTAGATTTATAATCCATCTAAAGTTAATATTATGTAACATATATATCTCCAGTTGACCTTGCATCATTTATTAAAAGACTATTTTTTCCACTTTAGCAATTAAGTGGCTCCTTTTTATAACTCAGTTGAAAGTCTGTCTCCATGGACACCTGGGTGGCTCATCCAGTTAAGTATCTAACTCTTGATTTTGGTTCAGGTCATGATCTCATGGTTAGAGAATCCAAGCCCAATGTAAGGCTCCCCGTCCCCCCCACCCCCGACAGTGTGGAGCCTGTTTGAGATTTTCTCTCCATCTTTCTCTCTCTGCCCCTCTCCTACTCAGCCTCTCTAAATTAATAAATAAATAAACTTAAAAAAATACTTTAAAAAATCAGCAGATCATCTATTTTCTTCCTGTGTTCTACTTACCTATCCTTCTGCCAATATCACAGTATTCTAAGACAGTGTACTTTATAAGTTTATGATATCTGACAGCGTGAGTCCTCTAGTTTGGTTCTTCTTCAGGTTTGTTCTGGCTGTCTTAGGTTGTTCATGTTGCCATATACAGTTAAAAAATAGCATTTCAATTTAAAAATACTGTACTTTTGATTGGAATTATGATGAATCTATATATAGTATTTGAGGTGAATTGACATCTTTACAATACTGAGTCTCTAATTTGTCTCAGGGGAATCCCTTCATTTATTATGTCATCTTCAATTTCTCTCAGTTAAGTTTTATGGTGTTCGTTGTAGGATTATTATACATTTTGCTTTCATTTATTTTTATATTTTCTATTATAAGCTATTATAGCACTTCTTTAATGCAAGTGCTCACATGGAATTTGTGTGCTCAAAAATATATTTCACTTTTACTTTGAAAAATATTTTAGTGGAATATGACCCTTTTGATTGACAGGTCAGCACTTCAGGGTGAAAATTTAAAACCCGTCTACTGCATTCTTAACTTTGTTACTGTATTTTTCAGTTCCAGAAATTGTTTGACTTTCTTATGGATTCCACTTCTTTAGAGAAGTGCTCTAAATTTTTATCTATTTAGTCAATAATCTTTTTTGTTGACTAGAACTTATTAAGCATAGCACTTAAAAGTCTTAGATAATTTTTTAAATGTTTTATTTATTTTTGAGAGGGAGATAGAGACAGTGTGAGCAGGGGAGGGTCATTGAGAGAGGGAGTCACAGAATCCAAAGACGGGCTCCAGGCTCTGAGCTAGCTGTCAGCACAGAGCTCGACGCTGGGCTCCGACCCATGAACTGTGAGATCATGACCTGAGCCGAAGTCAGACACTTAACTGACTGAGCCACCCAGGTGCCCAAAATCTTTGATAATTTTAATACACGGCTCATCTGTAGGTAAGCTTCTGTTGACATTTTTTGTTATCCCTATTTGTGTCATGCTTAGTTTGGTTGGCAAAAATTTTATCAAAAGCCAAACATTGTGGGGCTCCTGGGTGTCTCGGTTGAGCGCTGGACTTTGGCTCAGGTCATGATATTGTAGTTTGTGGGTGTGGGCCCCACATCAGGCTCTGTGCTGGCAGCTTGAAACCTGGAGCCTGCTTTGATTTCTGTGTCTCCCTCTCTCTCTGCCCCTCCGTGTTCTCTCTCTCTCTCTCTTTTTCTCTTTCTCTCCAAAATAAACATTTAAGAAAAGAAGCCAGACATTGTGACTAAAAATTATGAAAATTCTAAATGATGTAAATGCCTTTTGCATTTCTTTGCAAAATGGGTAAAGTAGGAATTGAGTTGAGTTTAACCCGATTTCCAGTTTTAAACACTTTCTGTTTACTTCTGCTTCAATTTTACATCTGTGGTCTAACTCACCCAACAATTTATGAACAATATAAATTGTTGTTCATCAAGGACCCACCAGCCTGGCAAGATAAATCTAATCCTTGTTTTCTCAACACCTCAGGACTTCAGAAAACTATGATAAGTTCCAGAAAATCTCTGCCTTGCATCTCAGTCTCCTAGGTTATACTGATTGAAAAGTCAGCAATAATTTTGGTAAAACATCTGGTACATTCTTGACCTCAATTCTCCATTTTTGTTTCACTAGAATCCTCAGGCTTTAAGTCTAATTTTTTAAAATTTTTATTTTATTTTTGTTGTTGTTGTTCTTATTCAACTGATGTAAAACCGTCTGTGCTGTGCCCAGCCCACACCTACAACCTCAGATTTGTCTGGAATCAGCAAATATCATGCAGGACAATATTGATGCAATATAATGGCCTCCTTTTTGAAAGCTTTCTCATGTCTGTGATATTTTTTCTGCTAAAGTCCTGTCGCCTCATCACTTTACCTGTGTCTTCAAACAGTGTTTTTATTATATATATTTTTTTGTATTTTATATAGATTTTCTAGTTGAGTATCTCTCAAAAGAGACTCATTCTCACTATGTGATATCTTTTTTTAAATGTTTATATTTGAGAGAGAGATAGCACATGAACAGAGGAGGGACAGAGTGAAAGGGAGACAAAATCCAAAGCAGGCTCCAGACTCTGAACTGTCAGCACAGAGCCAGACACCAGGCTCAAACTCACAAACTATAAGATCATGACCTGAGCCAAAGTCAGACACTTAACCAATTGAGCCACCCAGGTGCCCCCACCATGTGATATATTCTTTTTTTTTTTTTTTTTTTAAATGTTTTATTTATTTCTAGGAGACAGAGAGAGAGACAGCATGAGCAGGGGAGGGTCAGAGAGAGAGGGAGTCACAGACTGAAACAGGCTCCAGGCTCTGAGCTGGCAGTCAGCACAGAGCCCGACGCGGGGCTCGAACCCACGAACCGCGAGATCATGACCTAAGCGAAAGTCGGACGCTTAACCGACTAAGCCACCCAGGCGCCCCGATATATTCTTAAATATCAAAAGCAAGAGAATAAACTCTATAGATATTGATTTGAAGACCTGCATGCACACATGAACACTCTGAACATACATGCAACTATTAAAATGAGTACTGTTCTTCAGAAATATAGTCAATGGTATTGTAACAGTGCATGGAGACAGATGGTAGCCACAATCTGACTATAGCATCATGTATAGACTTGTGGAATCCCCATGCCATAACCTGAAACTAATGTAACATTGAGTATCAACTATACTTTAATTAAAAACATGAGTGCTGTTCACTTTTAATCCATAGGTAGTCTTATTTTAATTTTGTAGAATATTATGTTCCTATAGCTTCCAAAATCTCAGACAATGAAAATGGAAAACTATCCTTAGCAAAAGTAAACTTAAATAGAAAAGGAATGTTTTAAAAATGAGATATGTGTAGATGCCATAAAAATTAGATGACATAATGTATCTATTTGTAATTTTTAGATTATTCTTTTATAATTCATTAACAAATGTATTTAGTGATGCTAAACATTGTTTTGGGCTATCAAAAATTACTTTAAATGTTGTTATAACATTAGAATAATAAACATCATTTGTTTTTCATAAATAGAGTTTTTATTATTACTAGAGTAAGCATGGCCTTCTAAAGACCATATTTGTTATCTTTGGTGTTCCTGGGCCAGGGGAAAGATTTTTAGTGATGAACAGTTGAATTACTTACAAGATTTCTTTCTAAATAATATATGAGCTTGAACCCTATGATAACATTTTCAGAAGATAATTATTTGATAGAGGAATGTATTTGAGAGCATGTAAGAATCTTGTGAATCCTTGTGTTTTCAGTCACTATAAGCACTATAAGTTCATATTTAAAAAGCTTCTAAGTTAAACATACAGTGCTAGCTGATGTTCACTTGTTTGTGGTTATTTTAACTCGCACTAACAGTTATATTACTACCTCTGTGTATATACTGTTTATCTATGTGTGTATATGTGTTGTATATACATGTATTATATACATGAATATATACCTTGTGGCTTTTTCTGAGATGCAAACATCAAGCAATATCTATTCAGAATATTTAGTTTAGGTGGCTTATTTTAAAGCTGTTTTTGTTTGAAATTTAAACTATATTCTGCATTACAGTGTCTTTAGAAGTTTTCAACATTTGATGGAAAAACATATAATTAAAAATATGATTTAACTTGTTTTAAAGTATTGGGTTTATAAATATTGTTACCGAGGTGATGATTTCATTTAATGAAAACATCCTTTGACTGAATCAGATTTGGGGCATTAAAAAGTTCAGTTAATAATAATTTATGTAGTGGATGAACAACAGAAGTAACCTTTGCTTCTTAGGAGATATTTATTTACTTACTTACTTAGTTACTTACTGAGATGAGAAGTGGCTTTAATGGATTTCCCCAAATACAAAATAGCTAGAGAAGCAAATTGGGTCATGATAAATAAATGAGGATTCTGGTACACTTCATTTTTAAAAGGTATAAGTATGTCCTTATCCAGGGGAAAGGTAGCTGGCAGTGGGTATTTGGGGAAGACATTATTCCATTATTATCACAATTAAAGGCTGAACAGTGTAATGGGTAAGAATCTAACATGAGGAGAGAGATTGCTTATATCCCAGCTGTACCATTAACTGCATGGTTTTGAGAAAGTTACCGTGTCTCATTTTCTGCATCTTTACAGTTGAGGAAATAATAATATTAATCAATAGGGTTAGTGTGGAGGTTAAATTAGTATATGTGAGATGCTTTGAACAGCACTATGTAACTTTAACTGTTAATATCATTGAGATCAAATATCAAAAAATATCATTGAGAAAAACAGATAATATATTCACATTCAAATGTTATTTGAAAGACCTAAACTTTCTTCAGTGTATTGTTCTTATGACCAAAAATACATTTTGGAAAAGGTGCTGAAAAATGTGGGCCGTAATAGCCCAAATTATCAGTGTTTGCCTTTTGAAATGTTGAGGATCAATCATATTTTGAGACTTTATTTTTCTTTGCCTAATTAATATTTTATATGAGGTATTTTTCTATCATGGGAGTTAATGTTTTTAGTATAGGATATAAATATAAGAGCTGTTTGCCATTTTTTATAATGAGAAATTCAAGCAAGCAGTCTTCTGTAATCCTTAGATCTATCTGCATCAATCTTTGATACTTTTGTATTCCTTTCATACTAAGATATTCCAGGATAAACTTATACTTCCTCTACTCCAATCCTCGGATCATCAATTTCTCCAAGAAGCTTTGCTTCCTATAAGTAGCATATGGTATTTAGAAATCATCTGGGTATTGATATTTTCATTGCTGCCAGGCTGTCATTGCATCTAAGTAGATGTGTTTATATCTATCTTATCTATCAACCCACCCACTTACCTACCTATATGTCAGTATTAAAAACCATGGATGCATGTTAGAATCCTCTAATTTCAATCTAATCAGTTCAAGCTTCTTCTAGGATCTTTTTAAAAATATTTTTAATTTCCTTACCCAACAGAGAGAAATGTGTCTCCCATTTCCTACATTTATTATTTGCTTAATCCTCAAATACAAATGAAGCACGATTCAGACTCACTAATCCACATTGCTATGGAAAATGAACCTGTTATCAAGAGTTAAACATGGGCTTATACTTCTTTGATTTTTTAGTTTGAAGCACAAGCACTTTCAAAGTGTGTGTGTAACATTTGCTGGTATGTTGGTGAAAGCAAGACTAATTCAACGTAATTGGAAAGAAAACCTCATAAGTGCATGGATACAGAGGGGAACAGTGATGCATGGGGGTGGGTATCACATTAACAGTCCATCACATTGTGTCACTGGACCCAAATGACTCCTCACCCTTCACTCACTTCTAAGATCCCCCAAATCTTATCTAATCATGGTATCTGGATCATAATCCATAGTTTTGTGAGCATATCAAGTCTGGCTATAGACGATGTACCATCTCCTCTTTGAAGTTCTCTAAAGTAAACAGACAAAGTATCCAGCCTGCATACTCTTTCCAAATGGTTATACTCTGTGGTAGGCAGGATTCTAAGATGCTCCCAAGATTCCTCCTCCTGGTACATGCACTGAATAGTTTCTTCTCTTTTTGTGGGGATGGGACCAGAGAATACGATGGTCTTCCATATGATTAGATTACTGACCTCTTCACTTTTACTTAGTCAAAAGGCTGATTACTCTGAGTGGGCCTAATCTGAACAGACGAGTCTTTTAAAAGAAGGTGAAACATCTGAGACATGCTCCTTTTGATTTAGAAGAAAGCAAACTACTGGTCTGTAAAGAAAACTGCGAAGCATGGAAAGATAGGTGTTCCCTAGTAGCTCAGGTCCTTCGTCCTGCAACCACAGAAACTGAATTCTGCAACAGGGATCTCAGAAGAGTTACTTGCATCTTGGAAAGGATGATGGGACTGGCCAACACCTAGAACTGAGCCTGGGGAGACTCTGAACAGGGAACTAAGCAAGTTGTTGGTACCCAGACTCCTAACCCGTACACATTGTGAGATAATCAATTTATATTCTGTTAAGGCAATAGTTTGTGGTAATTTATAATGCAGTGATAGAAAACAAATGTGTGCTCTCATTTAAAACAATAGAAGGGGCGCCTGGGTGGCCTAGTCGGTTAAGCGTCTGGCTTGAGCTCAGGTCATGATCTCGCTGTTTGTGGGTTTGAGCCCCGCGTCGGGCTCTGTGCTGACAGCTAGCTCAGAGCCTGGAGCCTGCTTCAGATTCTGTGTCTCCCTCTGTCTCTGACCCTCCCCTGCTCACGCTCTCTCTCTCTCTCAGAAATAAATAAAAACATTTAGAAAAAAAATTTTTTTAAATAAAAAATAAAACAATAGAGAGGAAGAGTTTGTTCAGTGAAATTGTGAAATTCAGGCACATGTTTCCGACTTTCTTTCCTACCAGCAAGGAATGGTCTCTGATTTAGGCACAGTTTTGCTCCCTAGGAGTGCTTTCTTAGCCTGGCTTTCTCTGTAGTTCTTGGCTCTGCCCTTTAGACTGTCCATCGTTTTTTAAAAGAAATGGTTCCAGTGTGCAGGAAAGCAACCCTCCTGCGGTGTCTGTTTCAGAAATGGGGCCAAGAGACCTCATTTAATTTTGAATTTCCTCAGCCCCTGCATCTCAGTCCAAGCTCTTATTTAAATAACTTTGTGAGTTTCCTATGACATTTTAGAAGGCTTAATCCCTGCCCCCAAAGTCACATTAATTTCATGACAGACTTATGTCTACCTTAGGGGTGTCAGGTGACTATGTAACAATATTCATATTTTTTGAATTCCATTTTTGTCAAGCTGATAAGATCTATTAGGCACAGCTTAAATCTCTCCGAGATCTTTAGAAAATCCTTTGCTACTATATCTTTGCTTTGATCTTTACCTTGAGGCCACTTATTGTTTCAGAATCTTTGCCAGACCCAGAGACTTGAGATGGAAAAGCTTTATTTTCCAAACCAGCTGGTTGTGACGCCTCCATTTTTCCCCTCCAAATTGACCTTGCAACATGAATGATTCATTTTTATCTCTTCTCTTTGTTCTCATACCTTATCCTACCCAGCTAAAAGAAGCCAGAAGATATTTTGCAAATTCTGTTAGAACATGTCCTTAGCCAGATCTTCTAGTTCATTAGGTACACTTACTATATTTCTGGGAACTTTCATGTTGGCCACTTAAGTCCCTACACACTTGGGTCCCCACTATCCCATCCTCCACAGCAGTTTCCTCACCGCTCTTAAAGACACAGTAGCAGTTTGTTTGCGGTTTTTCCAGGCTTGACATTAGGCCTCTCCCTTCTGTTCCTCTAGTACCAGCCTCTCCTGCTGCTGATGGTCACAAAGACAAAGCAACATTTTAGGTTTTTGTTATGCCAGCGTTCCATTTCAAGGTACTATTTCTATTTCAGATATATATCTATAATTGTACACACACACAGCTCAAAAACCAGAGGCTTAAAACACCACAGCAATCATATTTTATTTTCCTCCTCATTCTGTGGATCCACAATTTGGGCTGGACTCAACTGGATGTTTATATGATTATTTTCTACTGGAGATTCTCATTTTGCTGCTCATTCAGTTGAGGCTAGATGGACTCACAGAACATTAGGTGGTTACTATTGATTGTCATCTGGGCTGCATGTCTACAGCTTATTAGCGTGGGCTTCACACATTAAAAATAATATAAGAAGCCCCCCGTGCAAGAGGTGTGTGTGTTTGCATTTGTGCATGTGTGCATGTGCGCACGCACGTAATTTTGTTACTTTTGTTACTTTTGTTTTTGTCCTGTGGACAAAGCAAGCCCCATGGCCAAACTCAGAATCACTGTGGAGATGCCTACAGAGGACACATATACCTATGTATATGCATATGTATGCGATACATACAGAAAGTTTTGTTTGATGTCATTACTCTGACACCTTTTAGTTTGTTGCTAGAAATATACTGTAATTTTAAAGCTCTAGGTTAAAACCCTAATGACTCCCTGAACCCCCAAATGGCACAGTTACTCAGTTACTCAAAATTTTTGGTACCATGCCTGGGTTTGCTGTGTGCATTTTTCAGTATACATTGGACCATCTGGTTACCCTCATGGTGGTCATCTCTGTTACAAAATTATTTTTCCTAAATCTCACAGAGTCTGGTATGAATTTTTTTTTGCCTTCTTACTAGTGTATTATTGAGGTCCAACATTTATCTTTTTTGGATCCACTTGAATTTCCAAAGGCACTCTTTATAGAGCATTCACCTCCCATCCTGTCCTGATGTATTTTTTTTCTGTTCCCCTGAGGGAAAAAGTGCTTTCTTCTCTAAGGAAGAGGCAATGTCATCTGTAAGTTATAATGATGACTGTGAATGAGCTCTTTCCTCAAGTAAGTTATATTCTAATTAGAAAGGAAGATTTCTGAACAATGTAATCTTATAATAACCCTAATGTAACTTAGGGGAGTATGGTTTTGAAGAAGTAAGCTTGAAAGAATCTTCTCTTTCTGCCCTGATTTCTTAATAAAAAGCCAATGGCATAATTATAAGAATGATTTTTTTCCTTAAATCTGTTCCAGCAGCTCATGACTTCAATGTATTTTTAACTGACTCAGGATAAAGAAGTCACTGTTTTTCTTTGATAATATAGACATTAGAATATAATCCCTGAAACTCCAATAGACATACTCTTTCACCCTGAGTGAAGATGACAGTTTGAAAACAGAGAAAATAAAAAGAAGATTAAAAAAGAGAAAATTATATTGACTTTTGAGACATTTGTTCTGGTAAATTCTGTTACTCTTTTATATATATATATATATTATATATATATGTATATATATATATAAAATTTATATATATACATATATATATATAAAATTACTGATGATTATCCTCTTTTTATACATACTGAGGAATATATTTTCCCTGTCACTTGCAACTAACACTATACCTGATTAATATAAAGCCCTATTTAAAGCATTGATTCCAGGGTATAAATAAATATTCTAGGAGGGCTGTTACAAGGAAAGTTCCATTGTAACCACACATTAACAAAAATTAATGATGGTTTTTGTGGTATGTAAAAGGCATATGTTTATATATATATTATATATAAAATATGCTGAATCTCAATTTATATTTTGTCTATAAAAGTCACCACTCTGTTATCTTCCACATCATCTATTTTTTGTTTAGTCTTGCTTGTACTAGTCATTAACCCTCCAGGTAGGCATTTATCACTTACTTTAATGTAGATACTATGCTTTGTTCTAGGGAACAGTCATCAACAAGGTATATCTCATTCATTCAAAGAGCTTTTTGTCTACTTTAAGAGACCGTTGAAATACAATATGATGAAAGTTAGTTGGGGAAGGTTTCTGGCATGATGGAAACCTTTATCTTAATTGGATAATGCAGGTGTATACATTGATTAGAACCCAGACATTTTAAATACAATGAAGCATTTTATTGTGTATAAATTATGCTTCAATAAAGTATCCATTGTGATACTTTACAATAATAAATAATAAAGCAGAAGGGGTGGGTCTTGGGTGGCTCAGTAGGTTGAGACTTGACTCTTAATTTCAGCCCAGGTCATGATCCCAAGGTTGTGGGATCCAGCACCACATTGGGCTCCATACCGAGTTTGGAGTCTGCTTGCGATTCTCTGTTTAATCCTTCCTTGCTTGCACACTCTTTCTTTTCTCTAAATAAATAAATGAACATTAAAAATATAATAAAGCCGGGGCACCTGGGTGGCTTTGTCGGTTGAGCGTCCGACTTTCGCTTAGGTCATGATCTCGCGGTTCGTGAGTTTGAGCCCCGCGTCGGGCTCTGTGCTGACTGCCAGCTCAGAGCCTGGAGCCTGTTTCAGAGTCTGTGACTCCCTCTCTCTCTGACCCTCCCCTGCTCACGCTGTCTCTCTCTCTCTCTCCTAGAAATAAAATTTTAAAAAAATATATATATATATATTTTATCTTATTTTCACTTTATACACATCCTACTCTATTCTACTTTGCCTTGCAATTATATTTTTCTTTCTCTGTTTTCCTTTCCTTAGAGGTCTTCCTGTGGCCTTTACCAGATTCTGGCTATGGACTTAAATTTGATCAAATGTTCTTCTAGTGGGTCATGAGCCTGCTGAATATGACATAAAATTTTTTTCAGTTAATTGCACAGTATGCCTGACTATAGGAGAAACTGTAATGAAGAAAAAAGCTTTAAGAAATCTAAGGGAATAATTTGGAAAATATTACAGGGATAGATTGACAAGAGTGAATAGTTAATTGAGACTGAGGGAAATAAGAGTCAGAAAAATGTTGCAGCATATAAAAAACACAACTCATTTATGTGTTTAAACTTCAGCTTAGGCTGACTGCAGTTTTGTTTTTATCTGTTTAACAGATAATTATGGCTTTTTTTTTTTACCTGATCTTACTTTTAATAAAGGAAGCATATAACTTAGAGTAAAAATAAATAACTCAAGTTAGAACTAGAGGAATTTGACCACCATCTGGAAGAGTGACCTAGTTGCTGACCTCCACACTTCCTCTTTACTATCCACCATGCACTTTGATGTGGAGCTAGAATCTCTCACCAGGAAGTAATTTATATGCAGAAAAATGATATCAACACAGCTCTAGGGGACCATCTTCCTTTATTTATTCACTGAGCATGTTTCTTTAATGGGAATTTCAATAAAAATAAGAACCTGATATTTAAATATTTAGTTTCTAAGTAATTTTTTAGATGCAGATTTCAACTTTTATATTCTTAGCAGGAATTTTTTAAGAGTGCCAGAACTTCGCTTTTGATTTAAGTTATTAAGGCATTATTGAGATCTCTAACATTATTTAAGTATTTTTGTAATATTCCTCTAATATGGTCTTTGAACATATATTTATTTCCAGAATATTATTACTTCAAAAGGGTCTTAAGTGGGACTTGTTAGAATTTTTTATGTAGCTTTTATGTAAATGGATTTTTATTTTTTTTAAAGAAAGGTTACTTTGAATTGCCAAACCCAGGTCTTTTCTTTCTAATTTTCCAATTTCATCTTTAGATTGAAGCAACCACATATCCAAGGCTGTCAAACTTAGAAAAATGAGAAGGCAAATTATTTTGGATTTTCATGTTACCCTTGATTTTGGAATTTTTTATAGATTTAGGTTTGTAAGGCTTTGAAAAGCGTTTTTCTTCTTCATAAACAATGATCCTTAAATTGAAATTGTCCCAAATAACTATGGTAATTTTAATATTCCCTTTTTAAATATACTTTAAATTCAGACCACTTGAGTCTGACTTTAGCTCAGGTAATCATCTCACATTCATGGGTTTGAGCCCTACATGGGGCTCTGTGTTGACAGCTCAGAGCCTGGAGCCTGCTTCCTATTCTGTGTCTCCCTCTCTCCCTCTCTCTCTCTCTCTCTCTCTCTCTGCCCTTCCCCCACCCACACTCTGTCTCTGTCTCTCTCAAAACTAAATAAACATTTTTTTTAAAAAGTAAAAAAAGTATACTTTAAACAGAATGATACTGTTTATAAACTATTACCAAATAATTATCACATAGATCCTAGTCTCTTATTTTCAGTTTTTCAATTTATGAAAATATTTGATTGACTAGAGAAATGACTCTAATTTTAATTGAACTTACTAAGTATATGTATAAAATAACTGATTTATTAAATCAGGTATGTTTACGCATTTCAATAATATTCTAATTTAGGCAAGTAGTTTACTTAAAATATTTTTCTTAAGTAAATACAAAGCAAGTTCAAAATATAACAGAAATTTTCTAATTGATATGTAGGAAGAAGAAAATGGATTCTGTAAAGAAAATAAATACTTTAAAGTCTGTCATCTGGAGGTTTTTGAGGATCAATACAAAGGGAAAATAAAAGTAAACTGTAAAATAAAATAATTTTATGTGGCTATATACACTGATCAATTTTGAAAAAAATGTTGATTGGAGGATTACTTCAATATTTCAATTTTAATTTTAATTTTTAAATTTTATTATTTATTTTGAGAGGGTGAGAGAGAGAGGGAGGAAGAGAGAGCAAGTGGGGGAGGGGAAGAGAGGGAGACAGAGGATCTGAAGCTGGCTTTCTACTGACAGCAGATAGCCTGATGTGGGGCTCCAGTTCATGAACAGTGAGATCACAACCTGAGCCAAAGTTGGCTGCTTAACCACCTGAACCACCCAGGTGCTCCTTATTTTAATACTTTAAAGAAGTGCTGTTACTTTACAGAGTTAAGGGACAACTCGTGATTTTGTTTTAAATAGGCAAATATTTGATTTACAAATAATACTGAGTTCATGCAGTTCTAAGTTGTATATATTCTTCTGTGATGGAGAATATAACATTACTTTGGTTGATATCATTCAATTTGGCTATTTTCTGATGTTTGTGTAACAAGCCACCCCCAAATCAAATGACCTATAGCATTTTATTATTCTTAAGGATTCTGAGAGTCACAGATTCAGAAAGGGAGAATGGGGACAATTTTTCTTATCTCCACATTGTATGGGGCCTCAGCTAAGGGTGGGCTATGGGTAGCTTGTACAGATGGAATTGTAATACTTGGGGCTGGGTTATCCAATCTAGGATGGCACCCACCGCTCCCTTCAGCCCCCCGAATCAGCTAGTGTTGTTGATTGGAGTGTTCCAAAGAAACAGTATGGCAGCTGAGTGCAGCCTTACTCTGCAGCATTCACAGTATATGCTGGAGCACTTTCTCTAGAATTACTTCCTCTTGGAACCCTGATGTGCCATGCTAAGTAGGCCATTTATAGACATTCCAGTCAATAGTCAACAATCAGCAATCTTTGTTTTACCTGCCCTTCAACTATCCCTGCTCAGGAATCAAAGCACTACATCTAATAGGTCTTTGAAATGAAATTTTCTATAACTGATACATTTGTACAGATTGTCTGAATATATATAATTGCTGAAAAGATGCTTTTAAAACTCAAATCCTAGCCATTATAAATTATTGTTATTAATTATATTAAGCTCATTATCTTACTGCCTATAATTTCATAATTTTGACAGTTATTCCTTTAAGAAGGCAGATTATTTCCCAATTTGTGACCATACTAATTGTTTTTAATTTTGTATTTTGTTCAAGAATAATTAATACTCTCTGCATGTTTTGTGCTATCAATCATATGCCTGGTTATATCTGCTGTAATTCTTGCAACATCATTATCATCCAGTAAATTATTTTGAAATTTGAAAATTTTTCCAGTTTCCCCCAAAAATTAATTCTTTTTAAAAAATTCAAAACCTTTTTTAACTCATTTCTTTAGAATTTAGTAATTTATTAAAATAAAATTCATTTATAAAACACTTCTATTTAAGAATGGATCACTGGCTTAAGATTAGAAATTCACTTTTTTAATGTAAAGCTGTACTACCTACATCTAAAAATACTGGAAAAAAAGTGAACCTGAATTTTCAAGAATTATCTGATTCATGGAAGGGGAAATGGTGCAAAATTGCCAATGAGAAACAAAATTATGAGAAGTACAGCCTCTTTTTGCTTCATATATATTTTTTAATTTACCGAGTTGTATCTCATGCAACAGAATATAGATGAATACTATATGGTACCACTTAAGTTTCCATTCCATGTTGATTCCAATCATTCAGAATTTTAAAAATATGTAAATTATAAATGTAGGTATGATAACCTCTTAATCATCAACAATTGTTTGTACATCTTTTCAAATTAGAAATGAAGACATCAGAAAAGGATCTTACAGAGTAAGTTGTCATATTTCATTGACTGGAGAGAATATACAGTGGCTGAGATACCAGTAATGCATTGTATAGTTGCTACAACTAAATGCTTGCCGAATGAAAAATCGTAAAGCAAATGATGGAACAGCTACTCTCCAGTAATATAGTAACTTGTAAAATTACAGATTTAACTGCAAACACTAAGTTAATATCTGATCAGTGGATGGATTTACAAGTGTGACTGGGCTTGCTGCTTTTCATCTTTCCAGGTACAGTTCTTAATTATTGCTGAAGGGTGTGTGTGTGTGTGTGTGTGTGTGTGTGTGTGTCCTGAGCAGTAACAGTAAATAACTGACATATTCAAATGTTAGGTACATTTTAAAAAATCTTCTGATTTATTCTAGAACAATTCTGTTAACATTTACTCTGATGTTGCCGAAGCCCGTGATGTGTAAAACTGCTGGTGCCGTTGTACAAATCAAGGCAGTGACACTGAAACATTATTAATAGTCACTGTTCTTCACTCCTGTGTACTGGCTCAAAAAAAAAAAATCGAGTTTCGCTGAAGAATGTCTTTAATGAAAATGAACATTATTGAGTTAAATTTGGACCCTTAAATAGATCTCTTTTTAATATGTCCACTGAAATTTAATTGGCATACCATCAACTGTACCTATTTAAGGCATGCAGTTTGGTATGTTTTATCTAATGTATACATCTGTGAAACCATCACCACAATCAAGTTAATGAACAAATCTATCAGCCCCAGATGTTTCTCATGCTCCAGAGTCTTATCTCTTTTCTGCCTTTTCATGCCATCTCTCTCAGTACCTATCCCCTAACGATGAATGATCTGCTTCACTGTGATCTAGTTTGCATTTTCTATATTCCTGCAATTTGCCATCTTTATATCTTCTTTGGTGAAATAGCTGCCTAAATAATTTGTCTATTTTTTATTCGCTGGTTCGTTTTCTTATTGAGTTTTGAGAGCTTTTAATGTATTCTAAGACTTCACCAGATGTGTAATTTTCAAGTGTTTTCTTTTACTCTGTCTTACCTTTTTATCTTCTTAATGGTGATTTTGAAAGAGAGAATTTTCAATTTTATTGAAGTCCAATTTATTATTTTTCTTCTTTAAGAAACTATCAATGAGTTTGGGTGTAGTATCAAAGAAATATATCTAAGATGATCTGAAATGACTTAAAATGCTATAAGGTAAGAATTTAAAAACTGTTGCAATATGTTAAATGCAGAAGCAGATAAAAGAATTCAGTTCTCTTGTGCCAAGGTAGACATTAAGGAAATTTGCAAAAATGTAATGCAGTGCCAATCTTCTCACTTCTTTGTTTGCTTTGGAAAATGTAGTTATTTTTCATAAACGTTTTATATTAACATGTAACATGTGCATTATTGTTTAAGTAAATTGATACATATTTTTAAATATTCTCAGTTAAAATTTCTAATATGACAAATATTAAAAGATACATCCACATAAACAAAATATTTGGGGAGGGGAATCAGTAATTTTTAAATGTGTAAAAAAATCCTAAGGCCAAAAGTTTGATAAATCTAATTTAAGACATATATGAAAAATATATGATTAGATGTCATTATTTCCCTTCTATACACAAGGAAATTAATTGTCAGATAAGTCAAGGAAAGCTTAGATTCTGACCCAGGCTTTGAGTTAGCAATGGTTATGGAAAGTAAAGAAAAATAGGAATAAGGGAAAAGGGAAAATAGATTAAAAACAGAAAATACTGTATGAAAATCTGATCCTGAGGAAGAAGAAGGGATTATGAGTTCATGTGATTATTAGACCCTCTTTTTGCAGTCTAATACACTTTCAGTAATTGTACTTTCTAAATCTAAGTCTATTGAAATTGCTAGAATATTTTGTTATTATTGTTTTGGTATTGACTTTCGAATTTGGAATCCTTCTTTGTTATTTTATGTCATTTTTAGGTTTTGTCTTCAAGGTTTCATTGAGAGAAGATAAGCTAAAGTAAAATAATCATTTGTTTGAAACTAATGATGCCTTCAGGAAATTATGAAGAATCTTTTTATTTACTGTTACTCTGTATGTCTTCTCTGTCATCAATTTCTGTTTCCTTAAAGCACTCTTCATTCTGGCACACAGTACTCTAATTTTTTTTCAGGGCTCCCTAGAGCAGACATAGAAGAAATTTAAAATTCATTTTCCTCTTTTTCAATATTATTCTTTAAAAATGACTTTAAAAATGTGATCCATTCTCTCAATATTGTTCTCTCTTAGTTTGGTGACTCATAACTTGCTATTAATAACTTGTTAAAGAAAAGTAATGACTGATTTCTACCTCCTATAGACATATGCATTTTAATACATATATTAGGTAATATGCATTTCTGAAATGGACATGAATTTTTTGATGGCTTTATAATTAATATAAATTACTATTTATTCATGGAGGATTCTTTCAATTATGCTTATTTTTGGATCTTTATTAAAGGCTATCTTATTAAAATATATAGTTCTTATTAAATGCCAGATACTGATCAAGCATTGGAAAAACAGTAGTAAAAAGGCAGATACAGTCTGTTTTCAAATAACTTACATTCAGAGAAGCATAGACAAATATAACTAAGCAAATTAATTAAAAATTTAAAAATAGAATTGTTGCACACAGTAATAAGGATTATTATGAAAGTAAGACACAGAAAGAATGTAGAACATATGACAGTAAGTTGTTTTTTTATAGGCAGGATGTAAAAAGCATCTAAAGAATTTGAATGGAAAAGTAAGCATTAAAAGGAGCCGTTGAAGGGATGCATGGGTGGCTCGGTCTGTTATGTGTCAGACTTTGGCTTAAGTCATATCTCGTAGTTCCTGAGTTTGAGCCATGCACCACGCTCTGTTCTGACAACTCAGAATCTGGGTCCTGCTTCAGATTGTTTCTCCCTTTCTCTCTGCCCTCCCTAACACGCTCTCTCTCTCTCTCAAAAATAAATAAACATTAAAAAAATAATAAAAGGAACAGTTGGAAAGGGAGAAAACTTCCAGGTCAGAGTGAACCACCGTGCAAAGGTCTTTGTGTGCAACTCACTTGAGTGCTCAAAGGAAGAGAAAGACGGAGTTTGCCAGATCACAGTGGCAAAAGTAAGGATTAAAAAAGTCCATAAGCCAGAGGAGTGTTAGATCACATAGAATTTTGCAGTTCAAAATAAGAAATTTGGATTGTATTCTAAATGCAGCAGGAAACCATGGGAGAAAGAATGACATGATTTAAAGTTATATAAGTTACTCAAGCTACCTTGTGTCTAATAGACTGAGAGGGGAAAAACAGAAGCAGGAAGATCAGTTAGAATATTCTCTTATTTCGAAGAACATCCAGTGTTGGCTCACATGAGGGTTGTAGAAATAGAGAACACAGTGGTGAAAAACGGGATATATTTTGGTGGAAGCGACTCATTGAGATGTGATTCAAGCTGTTACTTGGTGTTTTGGGTCTACTGATTTGGAAGAATTTATAGTACCAGGAAGCATGATGGGAAAACTGGAATTGGAGGCATCAGAAGTAGTGTTTATTATTGTAACCGTGAAGCCAGACTTGTCTACAGCAAATAGATTCAGAATTATCCCCTAGAAACAAATACATGTAAGTGGAAAAGAGGTAGTCTAGTTTTGTGTATGCCTTTCTTATTTTTAGGTTATATTTACACAACTTGGAGTTTATGATGATCATTTTCACATCTCGTACGTAATCTTTTCTGTTAACTTCTAGTAAAAGATATCCAACTATTAGCGTATTTGAACCCTTTGTTTCCTATTATAAGAATACTTTTCAAAACTTGTCCTGTAATGAAACTAATTTCTCTTAAGATGAGAATATTTAGAGTTTACCACTGATTGTCCCATAAAACGTGTCTGCCAGTATTAAGCACAAGATACATTTGATTCTTCAATAAGCATTTTAAATGTATTTATCACTTGAAAACATTCCACATTTTCTTTTTATTTTTAATGTAGTTACCATGGTAATCATAGCTGTTACTTGATGTTTGCCTCAAAAAAGGAGCCATGTCATTTTAGACAGAAATGTTGAGAAATGTAGTTTCCCAACCTTTCTGTTTCTTTTTCTTTATTATTAAGATAATATAATGTGATGACAGTTTTAAAGTTTTGATATGTAAATGCCAACTTTCTGAAGAGTTTGTAGTATGTTTTAAGTCTTTTTGCTTCATGTTGCTGTAATGTAAATACTAAATGGCTACCTGATTTTACCACTTAAGCAACAATTGTCCTACTGTTATAGTTCTGTGGCATGAAAATTGACTCCCTGTGTGAGTTAGAGACCTCGAATCATGCTACATAATGAGTAGTTACATAAATTATTGGCAAAGCTTATAGTAAAAGTGGAACTACTGCTAAAATAATTGTATTTAAGCCTTGAGCTGTGTAATGTGCTATGTCTGCAAGTCGAAGCTTTAAAATGGGTTTCCTTATGCAAGATTTTTCTTTTATCTGATTCAACTGCCTATTTAAGCTAACTTTAGCCAAATTTTAAATCCCCTTTTCTGAGAAAATCTGGTATAGGAGAGAGCTGCTACTTGGCTTTTCAATATCTATTTTCCTCTTAAACCAATGAAACTTGATTTTATTTAGGGTGGCCATATCCATGCTTTTTTACCAGGTAAAGATTGTATAGAGGAGTATATAAAAAGTATGTTAGTCTGTAGGGCTTCTGGGAAAGCTTTTTAAAAGGTTCTAACTCAACTGTGAGATTTTCTATTTTCCCTTTTTTCTTACATACTTTCTGCAAGTTATGGCCTATTGCTTCAGAGGCCATATTGGGCCCTAAAGTACTTTGGGCATATGAGCTTTGAGCTAAGGATGGCTAGGTAGGAAGATTTTAAGAAAAAAAGAAAAAGAAAGAAAGAAAAGTAAAGAAAAAAGAAAAGAAATGAAAAAAGGGAAGGGAAGGAAAAAGAAAAGAAAAAGATTGAGGTTTTTATGTCATTCTGGAGCCTCCTATATTACTTACCTCTGGATTTCTTGTTATATAGAATAAAACAAGCATTGGCCAATTTACTAGATTTTCTGTTATGTGTTCTCAGACATACTACCTAACTCATTCATCTTACATAACAAAGCTACTTGTTTAACGTACACATTTTGGTATTTAGTACCTACTACCAATATTAATAATTCCCTCTGAGGTTTGCCTTGTTCTTTATGAGCTGATTTGAATCTTTCATTTGACCTTTACAACAACTCCCTGGAGTATATTGTTATCTCCCTTATTTGATGAGAGAAATAAATACTAGAATGGAAAGGGCTTTTACCAAGGTCACATGGCTTCTGAGTTCTGTTAGTATTTCAGACTATTCAGCCTGACCCAGAGGCCACATTCTTTTTTTTTTTTTTTCCAAATTTTTATTTAAATTCAGTTAGTTAACATATAGTGCAGTATCAGTTTCAGGAGTAGAATTTAGTGATTCATCACTTACAGATAATACCCAGTGATCATCATAACAGGTGCCTTCCTTAACACTCATGACCATTTTAGCCCATCCCCATCCCACCTCTGCCCAGCAACCTTCAGTTTGTTCTCTATAGTAAAGAGTCTTTGATGGTTTGTCTCTCTCTATCTCTCTCTCTCTCTTTTCTCCCCATTCCCATATGTTTGTATGTTTTGTTTCTCAAATTCCACAAATGAGTGAAATCATAATAGTATTTGTTCTTCTCTGACTTATTTCACTTAGCATAATACACTCTAGCTCCATCCACATGGTTGCAAATGATAAAATTTTGTTCTTTTGATGGCTGAGTAATATTCCAGTGTGTATATACACCACATCTTCTTTATCATTCATCAGGTGATGGATATTTGGGCTCCTTCCATAATTTGGCTGTTGATAATGCTGCTATACACACTGGATGCATGCACCCCTTCATATCTGTATTTTTTATCCTTGGGTAAATACTCAGAGGCCACATTCTTAACTGACACCTTTATCTCCATTCTAGACTGCTTTAGATCTGTGCTTGAAATAGTGCCCCAAAATGGAGTTTGTGGAAAAATATTTTTTTGCAAAAGGGAGGTAGTTAAAACCTGGTAATAAGGTGACAATTGTATGCAATTTTACCCAATATTTAATTTAATTATTTATTATTTAATTGTCTGGCTTAACAAGAATTTCTTGTTTGTTTTAAACTTTGTGCTTCAAGGAAAGAAGTTAGTAATAAACAAGTAGAAGAAAGTTCTTATAATACACTTACCATTAATAATCTATGGATCAAAATAGGAAAGTGAAATTCATCTCAAGATTCTAAAGGGAATGATGATATAAAGAGTCAAAGTAATGATGATAATAAAGAGTCAAAATTCTAGAAAATCCTTTCTGATAATTAATGAATGACATGGGTCCTATCAATTAACTTATCAAGATATCAGAGATATCAATTAACTTATTGAGTAAACACTATCTGCTGAAGTATATGTTAAACTCAGTATAGAAATTATCATATTTAATTCAAGCAACAATATTACACTAGATTGCAGTACTTACACCACTTCATAGAGAGGTGGAGAAGGAAAGAAATACTAGGTAATTTAACATATTCAAACACAGACTCCATGAGAGTAGGAAGAGTATCTTTTTTCCTGTTGTATTGCTTCTCCTCAAACAGTACCTTTCCCATAATAGATACTCAGTAATATTGTCTGTGAATAAAAATTACACATCTGGGAAGGGGAAACTCTAGTTCTAAGAAACCTTGCCTTGTTTAAGTCTGCAGTGTAACTTTAAAGCACTATTCAGCATTGTTTAAATTGGAAAGTTAAAAATTCTATTTTGAAAATACAAATCTGAAGAGACAGTTTAAAAATAGATACTGGTACAATTATTAATTATTTTTTATTTTGGGAGAGCAAGAGTGGGGATGGGGCAGAGAGAGACAGGGAGAGAGAGAGAATCCCAAGCAGACTCCGTGCTGTCGGCACAGAGCCCAATGTAGGGCTTGATCCCACAATTCTGGAATTATGAACTGAGCTGATATCAAGAGTTGGAGGCTTAACTGACTGAGCCACTGAGGTACTACACAGTAGTTAGTTATTATGTTTATATAATAAACCACATCTTCTTTTTTATTCCTCTTTTCTTATTTTCTTATTCCTCATTAAGGAAGAACCCTTGACAATTAGAAGAAAACTAGGGATTTTAATGACAAGTTAATATAAAGCAAATTATTTATATATAGTTATTTTTGTTATTTTTCTAAACTCTTTGAAAGAGTATAAATATGAAGATTAATTTTTAAACTTGCTTAAAATTTAAACTCCCTTTTCTCTATTTTATTTCTTTGCCAGGAGCATCAACTAATGCAGGAGCTGTACAGGGATGGGCTCATAGATGTTTGTCATTAAGCCTAAGCCTTTTACCGAAATACTAGGTTTATGATTTAATATAAAGTTTATTGATTTTCATTTAAAAATAAAAGCAATAGAGGTAATAGTAGTAACTCAGAAGTGCACTTACTCTGCCTTTTCTCTTTCTCCAAACTGACCCTGATGGTCTGTTGTGATAATGCATATTGAAGCACTATATCCAGCTTGTGCTCTAAATACCATTGTAATTACGTGTGTGTGTTTGTCTGTGTGCATTGATGTAATATTTATCTGTGAAAGCATGAAAGAGGTATTGGTTGAATTAACCAGATAATCAGATAATTGAGTCTTAAAGTACTTATCCAAAGACTCATATATTTAACAACTGTTGACTATCAGACACATTATAGAAAAACATTTCAGTACTTACAAAACTTAAATCCTTATTTTGTCTTGCTGAAATTGAAATATGAAAAATCAGTTCTTCTCATTCTTTCTTTTTTTTTCTATTATTGTCCCCCTAAAGAGCTTTTTTTTAAATTTTATTTTCCTAATCACTCTTCCATGAAATTGTAATGCCACATATATACTGTGTATTTATGTATTTCTTGTATGTCTGTCTTTATTTTTTTAATGTTTATTTATTTTTGAGAGAGAGAAACAGAGTACCAGCAGGGGAGGGGGCAAGAGAGAAAGAAAGAGGGAGACACAGAATCTGAAGCAGGCTCCAAGCTCTCAACTGTCAGCACAGAGAGTGATGTGGCACTCAAACTCATGAACCGTGAGATCATGACCTGAGCTGATGTCAGATGCTTAACCAACTGAGCCACCCAGGTGCCCCATCTGTGCTTTATAAATTAAAAAGCTATATGTATTCTCCCTACACAGATCAGATTTATTGTCCTCGGTGGCCATACCTCTCATGAGAATTCAGGACATAAATGATCATTTGTATAGTATCATTAGTAAGAATTCATGATAATAAAAATAAATGAGTTGATGCAGACTCAGTGAAACTTACTTCATTAATTATAATAGTGCAACTGAACTTTGAAGTGCTTATAAAATATATGCACAAAGTTTTTGCTACTACCACCTTTAGGAAGTGGAGCCTAACCTTTTTCTTAAAAGTGTGGGCTGGATTTAATGATTTTTAACAAATAGAATATGACAGAAGCGACAGTGTAAAACTTATGAGATTCTGCCATAGAAATCATTATAGCTTCCTTTGCTCTTTCTTTTGGATCATTGGCACTGGGGAAAGAGAGCTATCATGTTGTGGGAACACTGAAGTCCTATCTTTATTTATTTTTTTAAATGTTTTTATTTATTTATTTCTAGGAGAGAGAGACAGCGTGAGCAGGGGAGGGTCAGAGAGAGAGGGAGTCACAGACTGAAACAGGCTCCAGGCTCTGAGCTGGCCGGCAGCACAGAGCCCGACGCGGGGCTCGAACCCACGAACCGCGAGATCATGACCTAAGCAAAAGACAGAAAGTCGGACGCTTAACCGACTAAGCCACCCAGGCGCCCCAATCTTTATTTATTTTTATTGAGGAGGAGCAGTATTTTCTTAAAGTTTAGTGTAATAGAAGAATATTATATTAGTTTCAGGTGTACAACATAGTGTCTTGAGAATTCTATACAGCACAAAATGCCCACCATGAGAAGTGTAGTTATTACTTGTTACCAAAGTTATTACAATATCATTGGCTATATTCACTATGCTCTACTTTTTATCCCGGCGACTTACTTATTTTGTAACTAGAAGTTTGTTTTTTTTTTTTTTTTTTTTTTTTTTAATGTTTTATTTATTTCTAGGAGAGAGAGAGAGACAGCGTGAGCAGGGGAGGGTCAGAGAGAGAGAAAGTCACAGACTGAAACAGGCTCCAGGCTCTGAGCTGGCAGTCAGCACAGAGCCCGACGCGGGGCCCGAACCCACAAACCGGGCCCGAACCCACAAACCGTGAGATCATGACCTAAGCGAAAGTCGGACGCTTAACCGACTAAGCCACCCAGGCGCCCCAGAAGTTTGTACTTCTTAATCTCCTTTACCTATTTCACCTATCCCCATTCCAACCTCCCCTCTGGCAAGCACCACTTTATTGTCTGTATTTATTAGTCTATTTCTGTTTTTTTTATCCTTTTTTTTTTTTAAGATTCCACATAAATGACATCATATGGTATTTGGTTTTGCTCTGTCTGACTTATTTTACTTAGTATAGTGCCCTTTAAGTCCATCCATATTGTCATGAATGACATTTCATTTAAAAAATAATAATGTTTAGTTTTGAGAGAGAGACAGAGACAGAGCACAAGTTAGGAAGGGGCAGAGAGAGAGAGAGAGAGAGACGGAGCCCCAGAATCTGAAGCAGGCTCTAGGCTCTGAGCTGCCAGCACAGAGCCCGATGCAGGGCTTGAACTCATGAGCTGTGAGATCATGACCTGAGCCAAAGTCAGATGTTTGACCAACTGAGCCCCCCAGGCACCCCAATATTTCATTTTTAATAGTGAGTAATATTGCATTATATAATATTACTATTAAATAGTATTTTAATATATTAAAGCTTATTTAAAATATAATTATATATCAAGCAATATTACTATATATGTATATACATACACACACACACACACATATATACATACATGCCACATCTTCTTTATCCCTTCATCTTTCAGTGAACACTTAGATTTCTCCCATATCTTGGCCGTTGTAAATAATGCTACAGTAAATATAGGGGTGAATATATCTTTACAAATTAGTGGGGTTTTTTTCTTTAGATAAATACATAGAAATAGAATTACTGGGTTGTATGGCATTTTTTTTTTTTAGGAACCTCCATACTGTTTTCTGTAATGACTAAATGAATTTATATTCCCACCAACAGTGCATGAAAATTTCTTTTTCCTCCACATCGTCACCAACATTTATATCTTGTCTTTTTTAAATACAAAAAATGAATTCTAGTATACTTAACATACAGTGTTATATTAATTTCAGGTTATTTCTTGTCTGTTTGATACTAGCTATTTGGACAGGTGTGAGGTGTTCTCTCATTGTGATTTTGATTTGCATTTCCCCGATGATTAGTGATGTTAAGCATCTTTCATTTGTCTGTTGACTATTTGTATTATTTCTTTGGAAAATTACTGATTTGGACCCTTTGCCCATTCTTATTTTTTTATAATGTTTTTTTTAAAATTTACATCTGAGAGAGAGAGGGAGAGAGAGAAAGACAGCATGAGCAGGGGAGGGTCAAAGAGAGAAGGAGACACCGAATCTGAAGCAGACTCCAGGCATAGAGCCCGACACGGGGTTCAAACCCACAAACCATGAGACCATGACCTGAGCCGAAGTTGGACGCTTAACTGACTGAGCCACCCAGGTGCCCCTCTTTGCCCATTTTTAATCAGATATTTTTTTATTCTGTTTTGTATTTTAATGTTGAGTTGTATAAATTCTTAACGTATTTGGATGTTACTCTTTACTGGAGATATCATTTACAAATATCTTCTACCATTCAGTGAGTTCCCTTTGCATTTTGTTGTTGGTTTCCTTAACTGTGCAAAAGCATTTTAGTTTCATATAGTCCCAGTTGCTTATTTTTGCTTTTGTTTCCCTTGCATGAAGAGCTAGATCCAGAAAAATATTGCTAAGGCTGATGTCCAAGAGAGTACTATGTTTTCTTTTAGGGATATTATGGTTTCAGTCTTAAATTCAGGTTTTTAATCCATTTTGAGTTTATTTTTGTGTATGGTGGAAGAAAGTGGTCCAGTTTCAGAAAGGCACACATGGCAAGGAGCTGAGGTCACCTGCAAACAGCAGTTGAGTGAGCGATCTTGGCAATGGATCCTCACATGCCATTCAAGTCTTCAAGCCATTGCAGTCACCGCCAGTATCTTGACTGCAACCTCATCAGAATCCCATGTCAGAACAATATAGCTCAGGCTCCCAGAGGACCATTCCCAGAATTCTCACCCACAGAAATCATGAGATTAAAAGTTTGTTTTAAGCTGCTAATTTTTGTGGCAATTAGTCATACAGCAATTGATAACTAATATACCATGTTTAATGATTTTTTTCACATATTTGCTTTGTTTTCATAAAATTATTCTCATTATGGGAATAAATTCTGTGAGATTGTGCTATTACATTTTAATATTACAGCCAATTACCTCTTCTAATATTTTAACTTTTTGTGTTCAAGAATATGCAAATACTTTAGATTTTGAGCTGTGGTAATAATAAAATTAAATTGTATATTGCTATATTATTTAGAGTTTACAATCACTTCATCATTACATTACCAGGTTTAAAGCTTAAATAATGCCGAAAGGTACATTAATCATATTTTCCTATTTATGAAGGAGAAAAGAAGGCTCAGAGCTTTCAACTTTTATGTTCCCAGAGTCACACAGCAGGTGACTCAGTGCCAGGCCTTTGATTCAAGAATAGTGCTTTTTTCAAGACATCATTTTGCCTATTAATGGTTTCTAATATATGACATGTGAAGATGAAAGAAATGGATACAGGCTGACTGTATTGCTCCTAATAAAAAGTATCTATCTGAGGCAAATTATATTGGAATGGTAAAATATGTATTTGCAGTATGATCATTTTAGTCAGATTGTCAAATAACTGTGCATTAAGTGAAACATTCTAAAATATAAATGATTAAGTTCTTAGAAATACATTATTTATTTTTAACTAAGGTTTTCACTATAAGAACAAATGGAGAAGGAATCACAGTGTCAGGCTATCATTACTAAATTAGAGAGAATATGAGTTTGAACATAACATGGTGAGAAGGCACTCTTACATCTTCATCCATCTGCTCCTTTGAATGTTAGATGCTTCCTTTTCCTTATAGATTATTTTTGTATTTTAGTGGCATGTTTAGGAACTGGAACAAGATTCTTAATAGGATTATTGGAAGAATTTTAGTGGTACTTACTATTTGATAGTTAAAAATATAATTGCATGGATTCCTAAAGCTAATTTTTTGAGCAATACTATTTCTTTGAAACAAACAGTACTCATTTTTGGATTGCTCATTATAATGAATTAATTTTAATCACATCAAAAACACACTGCTATGATGGTCTCTTTTGGAAACAGAAACAGCATCATGTTAACTTGAAAACAGTTATATCTAAATCTTGTAAAAGAGTCTAGCATGTATTAAATTTACTATCTTCATAGCTTAGAGAGGATCATTAGCCTTAAAAGTAACATAAGTTATATTAAATGTTATTGTCTGATATTTTTCCAGGACTAATCTAGCAGGGTGTAATATATAAACGCAATTATATTTCACTAGGGTATTAAGACGATATATACTAAGTGGAAATATAGTGTGGTAGTTAAGCATGCAAGTTTAGTTAACAGACTGTGGATTTGAAACCTAACTCTGCCACTTTACTGTATTTGAAATCCTGGACAAGTTACTTCAATTCTCTATGTCTTAACTTCCACATTTTTTTCTATATTTCTCTTAAGCCACTGAATTTTCTCTTATGTAATAACAGTTTCTAACTGATGAACTTGCTGGTATCATGTTTTCTTTGCATAATTTGTTATTATTTTGTTACTATTAATGCTAAATATGAGTAGTTAGAGTGATATTTTGTATAATTAAGTATCCAATAATATTACATATTCTTATAAACAGCATAAACTTCCTGCATCAACCTCATATTAGTTGTACAATCCATCCACAGTACAGTTTCTCCTAAGACATCTGGTAGTAACTTAGTATTTTATATTTCCAAAGGCTACTCTGGGAACTGTCCTGGGCTCAAAATGAAGATTTTTTTTCATCTTTCTAACAGCTTAATTTTAAAATATAAATTTGCTATGCCTTTCTGACTTTGAAATCACTCATATATTTGGATATTTGGAAAATTCTATATTTATTGGAGAATACAGGGATTTTTTGTTTCAGACCATGATCCACCTTGTGTTAATAACCATCATCATCATACACCAAATCATCTAATATTTCTAAGTACCTGTCTTATGTTTGTATTATTCTTTACAGTTTATAAAACATGTATACCTTTATATCATAGCACATATCAAACTTCTGAGAATAGTCATTATTATTTTCATGTCATAGATGACAAATATTGTCCTATATAACCTATTAGAAATGTGTGGACTCAGCACTTAGAATTGGATCTTGTTACTATAAACCCAGTGATGCTAAGACCATGTTATATATGGTAAATTAAATTATTGGTTACAAGCCTTTGCTCTCCTTTTACTAATACATATCTGCCACCATCACGTGATGCCCTGATACTATCACCCATGCGACTTGCTTTAATAGGAAGTGAGTAGATGTGATGGCAGATGCAGCTTGTATACACTGTGTGCTCACAATGGTTTTCTTGCAACTCTGACACTGCCATGAGAAATTGCCCATCAGCCAAAGGAGTCAGAGAGACAAATAGAGCAGACCGGAGATCTATGTGAAGCATGGAGCCAGGCTGAGCCCAGTCTGACTCAAAATCTTTCAGCTGTCTAACCCATTGGCACATGATGGAGTTTTCTGATGCTTTGTTATAGAACATTACTGTGGCAGTAGCTGATTAACACATCATGTTATAAGGACAAATCAACTGTGCAAAACACAGATGATGGATATGTGGAGAAGTTAAATATATAGTTTTAAACCTTATGTTATTTAAAACATAAGAGTGCATGGGTGACTTAGTCGGCTGAGCTTCTGACTTCGACTCAGGTCATGATCTCGTGGTCGTAAGTTCGAGCCCTGCTTCAGGCCCTGTGCTGACAGCTCCGAGCTTGGAGTCTGCTTCAGATTCTGTGTCTTCCTCTCACTCTGCTTCTCCCCAACTCATGCTCGCTCACTCTCTCCTCTCTCCTCTCTCTCTCTCTCTCTAAAAAATAAATATTAATGTTAAGAAAGTGATAAAAACTTGATAAAGTAGGGGTGCCTGATTGGCTCAGTCAGTTAAGCATCCGACTTCAGCCCAGGTCATGATCTCACTGTTGTGAGTTTGGGCCCTGTGTTAGACACCCTACTGACAGCTCAGAGCCTGGGGCCTGCTTCAGAATCTGTGTCTTCCTGTCTCTCTGCCCCTCTCCCACTCATGATTTGTCTGTCTCTCAAAAATAAATAAACATTAAAAAAAGGAAAAAAAGCCCCTCCCAAAATAACATGATAAAGTATTTTTATTTCCATTCAAACAACAGAATGGTGGCGGTGCCATAATATGTAATCAAGTGGCTAAGAGTTGAGCTTCCATGATCACATCAGCTCCTCCATTCCCAATAGACAATAAGTTTCCCAGAATGCAACTTAGAAATTTAGCTACAAAAAAGGAGGTGGTTCCCTTTTATGTTGGTCTCAGCTTTCAGCTGGGAATGCCTAAGGCCCTCAGCAGGCACTACTTGTGCTGAGTCCCTATAGACATTTCCTTAATCAGAGACAGTGTTGTGTCTGGACAAGCCGTTGTCATTCTTAGTATGATTGCAAGTTGCACCTCAGCAATAACCATCCAGAGAAAGAAACAGTGTTTATTACTCACAAGTTCTGGAAGCTCCATGGTAGGCCCAGAGACCACACAAGGACGTGGCAGGAGAGAAGAGAGAGTACAGAACTGGGGCTATGCCTTATTGGGGTGTCAAGAGTGGGTTCCTAGAGTTTGGTGGTTCACTCTTCACTGGTACATTAAAAACACGAGAAGGAATTAGTGCAAGGAGAGAGAAAAGTGGGGTCACTGAAGCTATCCGTTACCTAGGTCACCCTGGGTTTTCTAAAAAGGGAATTTCATGGGTAAGAAAGGCCTGGCTCCTTATCTATTTGTTTTGCTAGTAGCCTGTCATACAGGTAACAGTGTGTCTATCCAACATGGATGTCTTTGAAATAGATGCCTCAGCAATCAAAAGCTTAATGTCGTACTCTTACATTATAATCTAAAAGGCTTATTGTCAGGCACTTACATTGTCTGTTTATACATGAAAAATGTGAGAGGCATTCTCCTTTAAACCTTTTTTTTATTTATTTTTCCAAAACTAATGTGTCTCTTAAAATGTCTTGGTCATAAAATGCTATGAAAAACAGAAATATCCTGAACCTTCTCCCAGTAAATTTATTGATATATGTCTGTATGTGTATATATACATATGCACATATATATATATATATATATATATATATATATACGATTTCATATTTCCAGGGAAATATTTAAAAGAATAGATTTTCAGTTCCTACAACTTACAAATTATACATATATGTAATAATGACATCAATCTTCATGCTGTCAGCAGGGCTCAATGCAGGGCTCTATCTCATGAGCAGTGAGATCATAACATGAAATCTAGAGTCAGATGCTTAACCAAACAAACTACCCAGACACCCCTCACATTTATATATTTTGAATTCTCTTCAAAAGCTTTTGATGAACCCCCTTTCGAAAAAAAATATCAGAATCCTATACCAATGTCTGAGCATTTTGCGTTTTGTGGTATTTTCTACTTCTTCAACTGATGATGATTAGAACACAGAAGTAGTATATTCTCTGTTTCTACCACATATGTACCTCCTAAATCTCTGAAAACACTACATTTGTTTAGAGAATTGCTCACTGCTTTGGGGAGAAATTTTATAGATAAGGACTTCTGATATACATTATGATTTCTTTTTAGTGAATGCTTTTGTAATTAAATATGAAATCACACCAACATCCTAATTTTTAATTGTAGAAACATTAATGTTCATGCCTAGATAAATCAGCTTCATTAAGTATATAAACCAAACACACCCCAGAAATATTTTTCTGTTTGGTCAAAAATTAATAAATATTTTCCATTTATTTACCTTTCTAAAGGTAAATTAACCTTTGGAGTTGAATAAACTTTTAATTTATTTGAGGATAAAATAATTAATGTTTGAAAAGGGTCACTTAAACTGTGGTTGAACAGTTATTTTCATCTCTTACTGCTTAGAAGTATATATTAAAAATGCCAAAATTGTTCCATATCTTTGTTTAAATATCTCTAGAAATTATTCTCCTTAAAAAATTATTTGAATTTATTTATTTATTTTGGGGGGGCAGAGAGAGAGAGAGAACGAGAACAAGCACAAGTTCAGGAAGGGCAGAGAGCGAGAAGACAGAATCCCAAGCAAGTTCCTGCCATCAGCGCAGAGTCCTCTGTGGGACTCAATCTTACAGACCATGAGATCATAACCTGAACTGAAACCGAGTCAGATGCTTAATCGACTGCACCACCCAGGTGCCCCAGAAATGATTTTAAAGGGGATGCATGGCCAGTATTTCCTCACAAGGGCCATTTTGGGAATTTAGAAAGGTAGTTTTCTGTTGTCTTGCTGACGGAGCTGTGTTGCTCTCATGGATTGGTATGCTGGAGGCCATACAAAAAGTATGACATTTTAATTTATTTTTTACTTTATTATTAAAAATTTTTAATGTTAATTTTTGAGGGAGAGAGAGAGGCAGACAAACAGTGTGAGCAGGAGAGGGGCAGAGAGAGAGAAACAGAGACACAGAATCTGAAGCAGACTCCAGGCTCTTGAGCTGTCAGCACAGAGCCCAGTGCAGAGCTTGAATTCATGAACCTCGAGATCATGACCTGAGCCAAAGTCGGATGCTTAACCTCTGAGCCACCCAGGTGCCCCCAAAGTGTGATATTTGTAAACAAAAATATTCCAAGTCCCCCAGAATGTTACAATGGTAACAAAACAATTTTGGTATTTGGGAGGCCAGTGTAGCACTTCTGTACAGTAGTTGTTATCACAGGAATTGCATATGTACTTTATTATTTATTCTGCTATCACAGTGCCTAAGAACTACTTACCTTGTGAGAAATGGTTCATTTAAGGAAATTTGCTTTCTTTTTTCCTCCTTCACATTAAAGATACAAAACAGAACAACAGAAATTGATTTTTAGTATTTAATGCCAGTGAATACTTTGGTTTTAGTGTCAGGACAGTACTACCCTTATAATGTAAATTGAGAGTATTCTGTTTTCTTGTATTTTCTGGGAGAGTTTGTACAAAGTTGGAATGATTTCTTCCTTAAATGTCTGCAAGAATTTACCAGTGAACCCGACTGGAGTGTTTATGTTATGAGATATTTCAAAATGAAAAGAATTTCTTTAATATATATAAAAACTACTCAGGCTCTTTCCTCTCTACTAGTATAATATATTTAGTTTTCAAAGATATAAATTATGGACTAATCCTTTAGATGCTTCCCTCATGAATGTATTTTTTTATGTATTCAATTTTTTGATTCATTCAATTGAAAGCATTTTATAACATCCATAGTGACTTCCTTTATTAATGTATTGTTTCTTTTGAAATTTTTTGGCAGAATCTTTCTCTTGTTAATTTTTATTTTGATCCAATCGTGATTATAAAATGTGCTTCATATGATTTAAATTCTTTTGAATATTGGTCCGTTCTGTCTGGCAAAGAGCATGTCTTCTGCTGATGTTGGGTGGAGTGTCCTATAAATATCTATTCACTCTAGTTATCCATTAGTTCATGTTGGCTAGTGCTGTTCAAATATTTCATAACTTTCACTGACTTTTTAAACTTCCTGTACGTTTAGTAAAAGAAAGTTGAAGACCTCAACTATAATTTTGTATTTGTTCACTCCTCCGTTTAGTTCTATCACTGTTTATTTTATGTATTTTGAAATTTTGTTGTTAAGACACATAGACATTTAAGATTAGTGTGGGGTTTTTTGATATGAAAAGTTGACCAATATTTTTATGATGCAGTATTCCTCTTACCCTAGTGCTATTCCTTGTTCTGAAGTCTTTATTTTATTGTCTAATATTTTAGTCACTCCCAAATTCTCTTACTTAGTAGTCAAAAAATATATTTTCCATTATTTACTTTTAACTTATGCATGTCTTTATACTTATATCTCATATGTCATTCTCCTTGTGTTGGTGTGTTCTAGAACTTCTGTATATAATATAAGATAGTTAAACTTAAATCTGCCGTTTTGCTTGTTGCTTCCCTTTGTTTTATTTTTTATTTTTCTCTCATTCTCCATTCTAATGATTTAGTCGATGCTTTAGGATTGGGGTACACCATTACGAGTAGGAGCTGAAAACAATGGAAAGGAGTTGACTAAAGCTCATTATTACAATTCAAGGAGTTCTGTAATGGAGCATTACCCCCCAGGGCACTTGGGAGACTACAGGCATGTGGGCACCTGTTAAGATGAGGTCATCATTATCATTCAATGTGACCCAGAGAAAAGTGATAATTCAGACCTTAAAAAAAAGAATTATAAGTGTGTCACATATTCACCTATCCATATCTTTATCATTTTGGCATATCATAGGTGAGATAGAAGAATAAAACAACAGCAAAACAAAAATTGACACATTGAGAATCACATTTTATGCCTCAGAAAGAGGAACATACTATAATAAGAGAAAAAATATTAGTGGTAGCAATTCAGAATAGTACACAATCTTACTATCCAAGTGGGGGAATATTTTTAAGAAATGAGGATGAAGCTATAAATGCCACCAAGATCACAAAATATGATATCTGGATTTAGCACTTAATAAGCCACTGAAGACAATCAGAGGTAATGAATTCTGGAACCTTATTATCATACTAATATGGATTCATGGAACTTGAGTAGATGTAGAAATGTATTGTGAAAATAGTATGAGGGGGAAAAGCCCTGTTAATAAACAATGGTGAGTGGCAAAAGGGTTAAGTAATTGAAAGGAGATCTGTGTGTGCAAAAGGGTAAAGAAACAGGGATTAAAGACTGAAGATATATCAGAAAGAGGGAATCTTTGAAGATACAAACAAGGGGGAAAGTGGGAAAAGGGGAAATTAATTATTAGTTCCTAAATAATCTTACACTCTCCCTTCCCCAGCCTCAGTCACTAGGGCAGAAAAAGATACAGAATTTAGCTCTATCCATGTGTTGAGAATGAAATTGTAATGACCACATTATTTTAGAAATACAGCAAAACTCTTATTTTGGATAAAAGCCCACCAATTTTCTAACTTTATGGGGGGGAGTGAGATTAGCAGGATTCCTTTGGAGTTTAAAGATTTGGAGAAAAATGGGAATCAGTCATTTTACCCCTGAGTCCAGGCAAATACTTCAGTTGCACTGGCCTATTCAAAGCACTTCTTAAGAATTGCAGAACTCCTAAATGGCACAGAGGATAAACTCATCAGCCAAACTTCTCTTTCTGATATTATATTCAGTTTGGGTTTCTGAATTTTGAAAAATTGAACTAAAATCAATAGGAATCCCATGGGCATATATTGTTAGGTTTACTTTTTATGCGTGTGTGACAATAATCAGTCTCCCAGTGCGCCACAGACAACTGCGTGTTTAAGCTGTAGCAAGTATTCCCTCATGATATCTGCAGAAAGGGTGCAATTTGTCCTCTTAAAATAGCAGAGTTTTGAGAAGCTATCACAATTCACAAAGGACATTCAGATTCATATGGTAAGGTTAAGTGATATTTAATTTGCATTTTTACTTCCAGGCGTCTTTTGTATGCCAGTGAGCATTTTGAAATGCTTGTAGCATCTTTTAAAAATGGAAACCCTGCTCAAGCCTTTCACCAACTCCACTACTTTACCATTACAATAAAGGTAAAATACTGTTAGCGTTCAATATTTTCCATAGGGATAACTGGCAAGAGATTGTTTTTCCTTCATTTTGTCCATCAAAACCTAGATTCATTCATTCTCCTGTCCCTTTCTCCCACTTATTTGAACATGCAATTATAGGGAATGTGTCTAAGTCACTGTGTTGAATGAACATTGACAATACCACAGAGAATGTAACTGGCGGCAGTTCCTCTTCATTGAATTTACAATCTAGCTGATAAATTTTAAAAGTGAGATTTTGCTTGAGATTGTATACAGAACATATTAGGAAGCATATAATAGAGTAGTTAGTATAAATTTGGGTACTTGCTTGGAAAAACAGAAACATTGTAACTTAAGCAGCAAAGGAATGTTTTTGGAAGATATCTAGTAGCTCAGAGTCCAAGGGAAAGATGGAGGGCCAGGCTCAAACAGGAACTGAAAAGAGAGAAGACAGGGCCAGCATCCTGGCTCAGACACTATTGCCCCAGGATGTCCACAGTATCTTGACCCTGAAGGTGCCATTTTACATTATCTAAAGGATCCTACAGCACTGAATCACTCCGTTAGGATTTAAAATCCTGCAACACATATACTTTTATCTATTTGCCAAATACAATGCTCACCATGTGTTACTGGCTGTCCTAGGTTCTTTATGTATTTTAACTTACTCAAAACTCATCATAACCTGAGAAGCTGGGCAGTGTTTGATGTCCATGTTTAACCTCTTTTTATTTTTGAGGAAGCTGAGGCAGAAAGTATAAGGAACTTTTCCAAGGTCACAGAGCCAGAAAACGGCACAGCCTCTCTTTATTCTGTATTGCCCTGACTGATGTGTGACTTCTGGAACAGGCACAGAGAGAGGAGATTTCTGACCATCTTGCAGTCCTTGGTGGGAGGGAGCACTCTGCTTCCCACCGATTTTCAGATTCCCCTCAAGTTGGGAGTTAGGATATGAAATGAAAAAATCTTCACTGACCAGTTTGGAAGATATCTCCATTTACCTTCTTTATCTCATTATGACTCAGTTCTCAATCTTTGCCTTATATTTTACTTTCTCCAGGAAGAGAATTCTCTAGAGGATAGAAGCTACTTTTACATAAAACCATTGTATCCTCAACCTAAGTAGCATTACAACATCTCTTATCATTACTTAGCCCCTTGGTTTTCAAATTCAGAAATATAGAGGGGATGGTTTGATTGAGAAAAATCATATTCTTTCATTCTCTGTTACTTATAAAATGCTGATTTCATGTTACTTTTTAATCAGTGTAATACTTGCTGGTACAATTATGAAATGGGAGGCATTACTTTCAGATCAGTGGAAAATAACATCACACATCAAAAAATGAAGAGTTAAACCTAAAAACAAAATAAAATATTAGAAATAGAAATACAAATTACTTAAAAAAATAAAAACCTTTTTAAGTAACCACTCAGAAGAAAAGTAACATTAGGTTGAATTAGAAGTTGTTTGTGAGTGGATAAAAAACATTAAAAAAAAAAAAAAAAGGGGGCGCCTGGGTGGCTTTGTCGGTTGGGCGTCCGACTTTCGCTTAGGTCATGATCTCGCGGTTCCTGGGTTCGAGCCCCGCGTCGGGCTCTGTGCTGACTGCCAGCTCAGAGCCTGGAGCCTGTTTCAGTCTGTGACTCCCCTCTCTCTCTGACCCTCCCCTGCTCGCGCTGTCTCTCTCTCTCTCTCCTAGAAATAAATAAAAAACATTAAAAAAAAAAAAAAAAAAGAAGTTGTTTGTGAGTGGAAACATCAAGAACGAATCGTACCTGTCATGTACTAGGCCCTCAGTAAATAGTTGCTGAGTGAAAAATTTAAATTTTTCTAAATTTAAATAAATCTAAATTTAAACAGTTTAGATTTCATTTAAAACTGGTGAAAATGACTTTTAACTTAACCTTGAGTGATAAATGAAGAATTATAAAAAATTGAAATACAAGATTTAAAAGTTTTACAAACATAACAGTACAGTTCAAAAGGATCTTAATTATTAGTGACTGATTCGTATGTTTTCTTAAATAAATTATTTATTTTAATATTTGCTATCATGTCAGTGATGGAACTAATTCACTGAGCAAACTCTTGAGAACAAACATGGGTTTGAGAAGCTATGAACAGAATCTGTCAATAATGTGTCACCATGACAGACTCAGAACCATATAAATAGCTAAAAATATTTTAATGAATTGTGTTAAGTACAAAATTGTGACACGTGTTTAAAGCGACATATGGTTTATGATTGATTTTCAAAACATTTTGAGAAAAAGCTTAGGTAGGCAGTGTAATTCTTATAAATTTCCATAACCTGTCATCTGTCAGTGTTCATGTTTATAATAGGTATGCTGCTTATTTGTCATCAGTGTGTTTGAAATGGTCATATCTAAGCCATGTTCTTTCAAGACTGGGAACATATTAGTATATAACTACTGTGTTTCTTGTGTTTATAACTTAATTTCCTCTTTCATATATATATATATATATATATATATAGCCTACCTACATACATATATATATGAAATATATGTATATATGAAAGAGGAAGTTTATATATATATATATTTATGTTTCATATATATATATATATATATATGTTTGAGCTTTAATGTGGAGAAACTATGAGCCTTGAAGTTAAGGAGTAGAGCTTTGTTTTTCTTTTTTTTTTTCCCCTAAAGTTTATTTATTTGAGAAAGTCAGAGACAGTGTGAGTAGGGGAGAGGCAGAGAGGGAGAGGTAGAGAAAGAATCCCAAGAAGACTCCATGCTGTCAGCACAGAGCCCAATGCAGGGCTCAAACTCTTGAAATTGTGAGATTTCAAACCGAGAGTCTGATGCTTAACAAACTGAGACACCCAGGTTCCCTAAGGGGCAGAAGTTTTGATCCTGTGTATTCCTTCTTCTTGGCCATCATGTTAGGAATGATCTAAATCTGTCCAATCAGAATGAATCTCAAAAGACTGTTTACTTCATCTTGGATATAAAAGAAACTCTTTTGCGGAGGAAGGGGCCAAAACAAAACAAAACAAAAACATGAATAGAGCTTGAGATCAAATGCTATCATTTCTACCTTATCAAACTGTGCCTTCAAGTAAAACTCCTGTGTGGTTTTTCAGCATTATTCAATTCCTATAAATCATATTTGTGGTTGAACAATACTTGATTTTGATTTTCTGTAACTTGTATCTGAAAAATTACAGTTGAATTCATACACTTTGAAAATGATACGAAGGCCAAGGTATATAAAGTGAAAAGGATAATTCATAAACAATTGAAGACCTGAGCCTAGTTTTCTTGGTAGAGCTAATAAACAGGCAGATTTGGGCAGTCAGGACAAGACACCAAACCCTTTATGGGAGACATTCCGTAGGAGGTGAGCATTACAACAGGAGGGAGATGCCACAGGGAAGGCAAAGTAGATTGCAGCTGCGTGTGGGGACAGGGTTGTGGAGAAGTTTGAACCAAAAGGAATATTCATCTAATGACTACACTCAAAGGTTATTACTTGATGAATATTTGTTAGTTGTGACAAATCACAAACGTGTGTTAGACCTATCAGACACAGTTCAGAGCATATCGCAAGTGGCTCTAAGCCAGGTGGCTGTAAGGCCTAGTCTATGTTTCTACTACTCTTTGATACCAAAACACAGCTGAGGATAATAATGCCTGACCTTGGTGTGGTTGGGGTTGGTGAAAAAACTCTGAGGTTTTCTTGCTGCTTTGTGTCACCTCAGTTTTTTGCTGAACAATAAGCATCTCTCTAGGTTAGTTGTTCAACCATTTAAAGAAGCTGCAATAATGTATTTGGAGAATAATTCTGCTATAGCCCAGCCTCACCTCTGGCCATAGTTTTTTTTTTTTTTTTTTTTCCATTCTCACAATGCCCAATAAGCAGGATTAGAAAGCCGGGTCAGCCTAGGGTAGACTGGTGTCTATACCCAGTTCTGAATGGAAACAGGATGACTTGGTAAGAGATTATATCCATGTCCCCAAATTCTACTAAGATCTGAGGTGTCAAAGATCTGTGGTCCCTGTCAGACTTTCATTCCCCTCCCATATATGCCCATGACTTTGGAGGAGTGCTATAGACAGCATAACCATCTGGCCATGAACACACATATGCCCAGAGGTTTCATGGCATGGATTTTGGACCCTCTTGGCAATTAGCTTCTGTAATTTTCCAAGCCTTTTAAATAGCTTTATCTTCTGTAAAATGAGAATAATAAAAACAGTAACGTTATCAGATTTTTGGAGCATTATTAATGCATATACAGAGCCTAGCAAAAGTCTAGAGATTTCAACTAAAGATAGTTATTATTTCTTTTCTCTATTTAAGAATTATTCCCCCAAAGATCAATGAGTATAGTTTTATAAACCACTTGATGTTTTTATACTCATTGGTAAGAGAGAACACATGAAAATCACGCCTGGATGTGTCTTGTTATATTTTTATTTAGTTGATAGAGATGTTTACCATGTAAGATATCACAACGTATAATGGATCTTCACCCGGATTAAATTCTCATATTACCACTGAACTGTCAGAACCCTGAAGCAGAATAAATTGCTTTGTAATAGACTCTAGAATACCTAAGTACATAGATAAGGAAAAGAATGCATTCCTAACAATATCTGACAAATGGTATTAACAATATGGTCTATTAGAAAAAAGAATATGTATTTTACCCTAATTGTGACATCAAATGAAACATCTTTTTTAAAAAAAGAAACCTTAGAAATATATAAGAGAAAATATATCCTGCTTACTTTATAAAAATTGGCAAAGGGAATACACAGACGGTTTACAAAATAAATGTACAGAACAAAAACAAAAGCAAAGTTCAACCTTAATAATAAATTATTTTAAAATGTCCACATAAAATTTTTAAAAGCATTAAAATGCTGTTTTTATTTTCTCAATTCTGGAGAGACTATTGTTATGCTTTCTCATTTTGTGGACGTGCAAATAGGCAGGGTCTCTTTAGAGTAAAATTTGGTAAATTTATATATTTTTAAAGCTTATTTGCTTAGTTTTGAGAGAGAGAGAATTACCTCACACAAGTGGGGGAGGGTCAGACAGAGAGAGGGACACACAGAATTCGAAGCAAGCTCCAGGCTCTGAGCTGTCAGCACAGAGCCTCACACTGGGCTGGAAGTCACTGACTTTGAGATCATGACCTGAGCTGAAGTTGGGTATTTAACTGACTGAGCCACCCAGGTGTCCCTAAAATTTGGTAAATTGAAAAAAAAATCATATTTCCATTTATAAGATGATGAACTATTTATTAAATATTTTTAAAGTTTATTTTGAGAGAGACAGCAGAAGTGAGGGAGGGGCAGAGAGAGGAGGAGAGAGAGTAAATGCTAAGTGGACTCCACACTGCCAGCGCAGAGGTCCATGTGGGACTGAAACTCATGAACTGCCAGATCACGACCTGAGCCAAAATCAAGAGTCAGACACTTAACTAACTGAGCCATCCAGGTGCCCCAGATGAACTATTTAAGGAGAAGGGAAAATACATATTTATATCCTTACTATTCATAACTGTAAAATATTATAAACTGAGGAAGGGTTTAACAAAATGGCTAATTGACTTATATATACTTAATGGAATATTTAGTAGTAATTAACAAAATATCACAATGTTATCACATCAATATCAATCACAATGATTGTGATTGGGGTAATATCACAATGTTATCAATAATTATTGACTAGAGAAACAGATCTGGTATGATAAATAGTAAAAAGTCAGTATTCAAAGCTTTAAGTTTGATTGGAGTGTATACATAGATTTGTGAGTTTGTGTGTGTGTGCGTGTGTACCTTTGCAGTACCACCCCTGCATCTGCTATATTTAAGATCCCCAGTCTAGGCCATTCGTGATAATTCCATCGCCTTTCCTGCTACCTGATTCTGGAATAGTGATTTGGCTCGATCTGACTGATGACAATTCAGGGAAAACTTTCTAGGGATGTCTGCAGAAAGTTTCCTTCCTTTCTCCTCAAAGAGACACATAGGAAAAGATACTCTCTCCTTCCTTGAGATGGCTTTGTGCTTGAGGTCCAGCGGTTGTGTCGGTGATTATAGCAACTACTGCGGTCTTCTTATTCCATGATAATGAAGCTAACACTGAGGACTGGGGGCCCACTTACCTTGGACTCAGTATTATTTCTGCATGTGTATTATTAAAGCTGAATGTTAATTGTAGCCTAGCATATTTTAATTATTATTTTCTACGTCATCACCTATCGACCTATGCAGAAAAAAAAAATGTAAAAAAAAAAAAAGGCAACCAAAAACCTATCAGTAATATATATTCCAGACTCATTATATAGTATACTCATGGAGATGAGCTCTTCTTATGCCACTACTTGGAATTTTCATTTTGATAGGCCTGAGTATTTCTGTAATATTTTTTTACTCAGATGCTTTTGTCCAAAAAAAATTAGTTAACATACTCTTTTTTTTAAATATACACTATGGGTTCCTATTTCCTTTGCTCTTTTTTTTTTCTTTTCTTAATTAATTGTCTTCTATCACTTTTATGAGTTTTTGGTCAGGGCACATTGTTTTATTTTTAATTTTTTAAATTTTTATTAGAGAAGAGAGATTGTTGATAAGAGGGGCAGAAGGAGAGAGAAAGAAAGAGAGGGAGAATCCCAAACAGGCACCATGCTCAGTTTGTGGACCCCTATGCAGGGCTCGATCACGACTCTGAGATCATGACCTGAGCCAAAATCAAGAGTTGGTTGTTCAACCAACTGAGCCACCCAGGCACCCACAACATAATATTTTTGATGAAAGAATCTCCTCTTCTTTGTTCCATAATTTTAAACTCTTTTTTAGATTCATAAATATCAGTTAGAATGATCAATTGAACTAATATTGTCCTTCCTATATCACATATTCAAATCTTCCTATATAAATCTCTCTTCACTTTGCTTTAATTTAGGAACCACATCAAGTAAAGTTTGATGAAAGATGAAAACATTCTTACATCTTTTTGTAGCAAAATGAGATAATCCTTGTTTCTTGTCACAATATTCTATAATGGAGTTCTTCATTTTGAATGATTAATCAGATGGAGTACCATATTCATTTTTGTCCTTAAGATTATGTTATATATACAAGCTTTGATTCTTGATTTAGAGGAACTATAGCCAATGTATCATCATCTAAGGACTAGTGGTCTATAATTTTGCTTATAATATCCACTTACCCATCTTCATTAGAGTCTAAAGTGCTTTTATCTGTCTCTAATCCATCTAGTTATAAAACATATTTATCTTACCTGTATTCATGAAAGCTAAACAGAGAAACTACAAATAAGATATTTCCTAATTTATTTTGTACTTTCTTGAAAAATAAAGCATTACCTTCTCTTTTAAATTTATTCCTAACTCCAAAATCAATATTCACAACAATTTTCATGGTTATTTTCATGAAGACATGTTAAGGCCAATGAAAAATCACTGATTTGGCAATAGTAAGTATGTTCAAAAAAACAAAGAATGCTGCAAAAGTAATAATTCTATCATTGTTCATTTTCTAATTAATTCAGTAATTTTTAGTATGTCTAGGAATAACTTAGTAATGGTGAAATAGTTTCTTGGATATAAAACAGCAAACTTCTTCAAGTTATAGGAAAATAAGATTATTAAAATTCTTTAAGAATTTTAGATTTATAAAAATGATCTAAAGAACCCATATGGTAATTGAAAAATAGAATGTTTATTTTATTTAAAAGATAAAAGTGAATTTTCTTTTGTTCTATGAAAGACTACTAAAAAGGATAAAAATTATAAAATATCAATTTTTACTTTAGGACTACTTATAAAGAATTTTTGAAAATTGGCTCCAGTGGATCCTGGTGATATACTGAACACTAAGTGAAAAGAGTTAAAAGCATTTTTAAAGGTACATAACAACTACAGTTTTACATTTCACAGTTACATTAAAATGGATTCCTATTATATTGCTGTTTTCTCCCCTCCGCCTTCCCCCCTCCTCCTCCTCCTCCTGGAAGGAAGGAAGGGAGGGAGGGAGGAAAAGAAAACCAAAACTTTCCTCTTTTACACCAGAGGAAAGACATGAAAACAATAAAAGTGACAAAAATTCAAGCACCTTGTATCATCTAGCACCTGATACCTGCTCTTTAAATTTTATCTCTAACTAAAATGTCTAGGAATTTTTGGGTAAATGTCTGATTCTAGATCTCAGGTAAGATGTACCAGATGAATCATGGATAGGGTTATGTCAGATGGGATTAAACTGGCCTAGGATAGTACAGTTTCAATACAAACAAACAAACACAGTATTTGCTTAAAAAATGTCAAATATATAAATATCCATAGGTTCATAATGACAAGTTGAAAAATATTTTATTATGTACCATTCAAACTTGATAAGGAAAAAATCAATCAAGTAATTATCTTTGATTATCTGTGGTTATACATAAATTGTGTCATATGAGCAACCATGAATTTGAGAGAGGAGTGGATAAATTATTCTTACTAGAATAATCCTACCTAATAATTGTACGAGACATAATTTTTTTAATTACAAATTTAACATCTCTTTTGAGATTCATTAATCTGATACTGCCGCAACTGCAAGGTGAATGGTTAATGGCAAATCTGTATAAAGGAGTCAGGTCAAACCCATCTGGGCTCACTGACTAGTTGCAGCATATCCAGTTGTGAGACATCCTGACTTTATGTTTCTCCTCATGTGAATATAATAGGATTGACATCACCTGTAAGGTAGTCTCGTCTGCAGGCTGAATTTGAATATATTCAAGCCTCTAGATTTTTAAGATTTATTTTACCTTTATTATTTTTATTCTTTATTGAAGTATGACTGACATGTAAAAAAGCTGTACATAAACCATTTAACATATACCCTCTTAGCAAAATTAAAGTATGCAACACAGTATTTATTTATTATTTTTTAAAAATTTTTTAATGTGTTATTTATTTCTAAGAGAGAGAGAGAGCAAGCAAAGGAGGGTCAGAGAGAGAGATACAAAATCTGAAACAGACTCCAGGCTCTGAGATGACTGTCAGCATAGAGCCCGATGTGGAGCTCGAACCCACCAACTGAGAGATCATGACCTGAGCCGAAGTTGGACGCTTAACCGACTGAGCCACCCAGGCGCCCCACACAGTATTTATTTTTAGCTATAGGCACTAGCCTCTAGAAGAGACCTCCAGAATGTATTTATCTTGTAAAACTGAGACTTAGTACTTTTCACCATCACCTACCTTTTTCCACCTCCTTCCTTCAGCTCCTGCAGTTTCTAGTCTCTGCTTGCATAACTTTGACTCTGTTCGATTGTACATGTAAGTGACATCACACAGTATTTCTATTTTTCCAGCTTATTTCAGTTAGCATAATGTCCAGATCCATCTATGTTGTTACAAATAGCAAGATTTACTTTCTTTAAAAGGCTAAATAATATTCCATTGCATGTATATACCACGTTTAGTTTATCCATTCATGCATTGATGGACATTTAGGTTGTTTTCCAAATCTTGGCTATTGTGAATAATACACAGTGAAGATGGAAGTGCAGGTATCTTGAGATTCTGATTTCATTTCCTTTGGATAAATACTAAGAAATGGCTTTGTTTTATCATATTATAGTTCTATTTTTAATTTTTGGAGGAACTTCCATTTTATTTTCTGTAATGGTGGCAGAACTTTACATTCCTACCAATAGCTTACCAGTATTCTCCACATCCTTGCCAACACTTGTTATCTTTTGTTGTTTATTTTTTTATATAATAATTTAAACCTATGGAGATATGGGGTACTATCTCTTTGTGGTTTTGATCTTTAATCCTCTGATGTTTAGTCATGTCAAGCACATTGTCATTAACCTGTTGGCCATGTCGTTTTTGGAGAAATGGCTCTTCAGATCCTTTGTGTGTTTTGAAATTATTTGTACTATTAAGTTGTAGGAGTTCCTTATATACTTTGAATATTAATCTCTTTTCAGAAATGTTTGCAAATATTTCTTTTATTTCATTAGTTACTTTTTCATTTTGTTGATTGTTTGCTGTATAAAAGCTTTTAAGTTTGACACAATCTCACTTGTTTATTTTTGCTTTTGTTTCCTATACTTTGGTGTCATATCCAAAAAATCATTGTCAACACCAGTGTCAGGGAGCTTTTTTCCAATATTTTCTTCTAGAAGCTTTATGGTTTCACTCTTATGGTTAAGTTTTCAATCCATTTTGAGTTTGTTGCATGTAGTGTGAAATAGGGGTCCACTTTCATCCTTTTGCATGTGGGTATTGAGTTTTTCAACATTTATTGAAGAGTGTGTACTTTACTTATTTTGTATTCTTGTTACATTTTTGAAGATCAGTTGACTATGTATGTGTGAGTTTATTTCAGAACTTTCTCTTCTATTCTGTTCTGTATGTCTACTTTTATGCTGGGGCCATATTGTTTTGCTTACAATAGCTTTGTAATATAGTTTGAAATGAAAGAGTGATACTTTCAGCTTTGTTCTTTGTCAAGATTACTTTGGCTCTTAGGGGTCTTTTTTCGTTCAGTATGAACTTTAGGAGTTGTTTTGTTTTGTTTTTTTTTTTCCCTATTTCTGCAAGGAATGCAATTGGAATTTTCATAAAGATTGCTTTGAATCTGTAGATCACTTGGGGTAGTATGGACACATAAGCAATGTTAATTTTCTCAACCCATGAACACAGGTTATCTTTCCTTTAATTTGTGTCTTCAGTTTCTTTCACCATTGTTTTATAGTTTTCAGTGTACATATCTCTCATCCCTGTGATTAAATTTATTCCTAAGTATTTTATTGTGTTTGATGCTATTGTGAATGCAGTTGCTTTCTTAATATCTTTTGCAGATATTTCATTGCTAGTATATGGAAATGGAACTGATTTTTGTATGTTGATTTTGTGTCCTGCAACTTTACAGAATTCATTTCTTAGCTCTAGCTGCTTTATTATGGAATCTTCAGAGTTTTCTGTAAAATAATATCATACATCTGCAAACAATGTCAATTTTACTTGTTTCAAATTCTAATACTTTCTATTTATTTTTCTCGACTAATTGCTTTGGCTAAGACTCCAGTACTGTGTTGAATAAAACTGATGAGAATGGTCATCTTTCTCTTTTTCCTGATCTTAGAAGTAAAGCTTTTAGCTACTCACCATTGTGTATCAGGTTATTTGTCAGCTTGTGATACATGACCTATATTAATTTTTTCAATACCTAATTTTGTTGAGAGTTTTAATCATGAACAGATACAGAATTTTGTCAAATTCTTTTTCTGCCATCTTTTGAGTTGATGAAATGATTTTTATCTATTCCATTAAAGTGGTTATCATGTTTATTGATTTGCATGTGTCCTTGCATTACAAGGGATAAATCTCATTTAATTATGTGGTGGTCCTTTTAATGTGCTGTTGGGTTAGATTTGCCAGTATTTTATTGAGAATTGTTGCATCTGTGTTCATCACAGATATGACCTTGTAATTTTCTCTTTTTGTAGTATACTTATCTAGCTCTAATACCACAGCAATGCAGTGAAGAGTATATTTAACTACTTTCCAGGAAAGTAAATAGAGAAAAAAGTTAGTAAATAAAAAGGGACCCATTAAGAATCAGTCAACCAGAACTCTAATACAAGAATTCTCTTGGACCAATTGGTTTCTTCAGCTTATTTAAGGTTTGAGATAAAAGTGAGAGAGAGAGAGAGAGAGAGAAAGAGAAAAAGACCTAAAAGAAATAAAATTTTAAAATTAACTTAATTTGGAACCTGTTTTAAATATACCAACTATGAAAATATAGTTTGAGATATTTGGGAAATAAATCTTTTTATTAGATGATTTTGAGGAATTATTTTAATTTTAAAGATATTATAGTCATGGGAAATATAAAAGACTTTTAATGTCAGAGAGCCATCATAAAGTATTATATATTTATAATATCGAGGGTTTGTTTCAAAATACTTGTGATAAAAAGTTGTAGGTGAATAGATTAATCAGATTTGTTGAAAACCTATTACTGTTAAAGCTAAGTATATAATTTCTCTGATTCTATGTTTTGTTTCTGAAAATTTCCATAATAAGAAATTGAAAATGATACCATAAAAAGAGTTATTTTTACCTTCCTTAGAAATGACCTTGTATTTTTTTCAACTATAATGATATAAGTATTCTGAGCACTGAAAGTTATAAAGCAATTATTTTTCAGATTAGGGTTGATTTTTTAATAAGATTCTTATATTTGTCAGTTTGCTCATTGTTATTGATTTCCTCTTCTTCATACTAAAAATTAATTTTAAAAAGGAAGCAAATCTGCTTCTGAAATTTCTTCCTCTGCATTATTAAATCTATCTATTTTGGCCAGTCTTTTAACTCTTACTATAAATTTTCCACCTCCAGCTATCTCTTCAGTATAGAATCAGTATCTTTAGGTTTCATGAGTCTGTTAATGGAAAATTAAGTGCTAATGCTTTGTTTTACAGAAATTACAAGTATTTCCTAGTATATCTTTGAAAGTTACTCATAATTTTGCCCCATGAAAAATCTGTCAGGTTCCCCTTCCATTGTCTCTTCTGCTTTTATTTCTAAATATGAGTGGCTCTGGATCACTGAATCACAACTTTTCTTTCCCTTTGCCATAGGTGGGTAGCAGACACATAGTACTTCCTGAGATCAAGCTGTAGAAATTTATAGGATATTTAATGGAACCCTAAGGAAGAACAGCTTTGAATTAAATACATAACAGAGAGTAGCTAAAACCTGCTACTAGATGGGAATGAATATTTTATGGCCCTCTGGTCTAGACCCATACACCCTGAAGTCTTAGAATACATCACATTTCTGATCTCCACTCATGTGGCAAGCACCAACTATCCTTCATCATCAGAAGTGAACAGAACATACCCAGAAATTGCAGAGCTCACTTTACCATAGTTTCCAAAGATCCTGAAAGTTACCTCTGTGTACCATTTAATGACCAAAAATCTGTCCCTAGAGCCTGAAATGTATCTGGGAATCAGAAGGTAGATAGATGGAGTATGGGTGACAGTAGACTCTTTGCCTACATATCCTAAGTGTTGGTGACCTCTAAGGCTATGAAAATAAAAATCCTAACGGAGACAGTTTGAAAACAGGACTATGGAACTCTTAGATAATTCAAAGAGAGTATCTAATTTTTGTTCCCTTATATCAACCACTTACTAGGCAAAGACTGTTTTACTGATTCAGATGTTAGAACTTGTTTAAGTCTGTGTTATCTCTTCATAGAATTGGTGACAATAGAAATGCCATCTTTTTCAGGTGTTACTTTGGTCTTGAAAGGACTCTTCTGAGTCCATAATATTCATCAGCATCCTAAAGACACTCAAGCTTTCTAGAATATTTATGTAAAAATATGTTTATGGAATAAAAGTACAGCTTTGCAGTGAATATCTGAATTCCTCTTTGCTTTTGTGTCACATACATTGCCTCTGTTACAACAAGAATGTTTTTCATAAACTCCTCCATGGAAAATCTGGAGCACAGTCGTTCATGACTGATGTATTTTTCCAAATTTAGAATAATAAGTATGAACACCATGTTATTTGTATCTGAACTGTACCATATAAGGGGTCCTCCAAAATGAGATAACACGTATGGCTGCACATTTATTTCTATAGCCGTTTCCAGAACTATAACTGGAGAAGAAATGCAGGTTTGACTTGAAACTTGGAGGTGCACAATTTTAAAATAGTAACTTCATACAATCATGTGTACATTTACATTCGGATTTACATTCAGATCTTCCTCCTCAGTTTCTCTGAACTCTTGTCTTTGCCCTGAGTTTAAGCTTCTCCTTCCCCTTCAGAAACAACTTTGATGCTTGAGAAGGATGGACTCAGTGTAAAAAGAAGTCTCTTGGTCCAGAGGCTTTTTTTTTTTTTTTAATGTGGGTTTGAGACAGTATCTTCCATTTCTTATTTCCTCTCCCCACTTTAATTCACACAGATAACCACAACTTTAAAGCATTTGTTTCCATTGTGCTTTTTTGGAACAAATTTAAGTATTGCTTGACCTGTGAAGTAGACAAAGATAAAATTACTGATAAGCCACTTTTCTTTTGGTAATTTATCTCCTAAGAGCAATTGCTTATAAAATAAAATACACATCTCTCCCATAGCAACATGTTTACAAAGAGAGACACACTCTGAAACCACACAGGAATTATTGCTGCCGAAACCTACACCAACTATATCTCCCTAAACAGTGTGACGCATAATACAAGGTGCAGTAACAGCCTCAGGTATTTAAGTCTGTATCAAAAGTGCCCTATAATATATATCAGTGAACCTAACACTTAGTACTTTTGACTTTATTCAGATCCCTGAATCATTATTTAGTTACTGTATTTTTCTCTGAGAATATTTGGCCTCTACTTGATTTATTTTATGTAGTTCAGGATTTTTTTTTCTTTTTCAGCATTTCCTCTTGGTAATTTCAATTAATCTGTTTTTTAGTTCACTGATCATGAATGTTTCTTTTTTTTCTCATTTCTAATCTAATATTAATCCCATCCAATGAAACTTGCATTTTGGTTCCTGTACATTTAAAATTTTTTTTTCTTAAATAGTTTATTGTCCAGTTGGTTTCCATATAACATCCAGTGCTCATCCAAACAAGTGCCCTTCCCCATGCCCATCATCCGCCTTCCCCTCTCCCTCACCCCCATCAGCCGTCAGTTTGTTCTCAGCATTCAAGAGTCTCTCATGGTTTGCCTCCCTCCCTCTCCCCAACTATTTTTCCCCTTCTTCTCCTTCATGGTTCTCCGTTAAGTTCCTCCTAATCCACCTATACATGCAAACATATGGTATCTATCTTTCTCTGCTTGACTTATTTCGCTCAGCATAACACCCTCAAGGTCCATCCATGTTGCTACACATGGCCAGATTTCATTCTTTCTCATTGCCATGTAGTATTCCATCGTATAGATAAGCCAAAGCTTCTTGATCCACTCATCAGGTTACTGTACATTTTATAAAGTTCTATAATTTTCTTTTGGCTCTTTTATGAGATCTTCTATTTCTTTGTTAAGATTTTCAATTTCTCATTTGTTTCAATAATATTTATAATTGCTCATTGATGCATTTTTAGAATTGATACTTAAAATCCTTGTCATATAATTCTAACATCCGAGTAACCTCAGTGTTATAGTCTGTTGATTGCCATTTCTCATTCAAGTTGTGAATGTTCTTGGCAGTTTAAAAAGGTTTTGGTTGTATTATATTATGAGACTCTGAATTCTATTTAATCTGTTCTTTTATCAGGCAATCACTTCTTTAGATGTATTACACAGGTTTAGGTGGGGGTGGAAATTCAGCTCCCTTAGATCTGCTGACACCTACAGACCAGGGAGAGACCATTATTTTATTAGTGTTAAGCTGTAGCAGGTCAGGTATTGTCAAAATTATTTGTTCTGTCATATCAACTTTTCCCCCAATGCTTTGTCTAGTAGAACAGTTCTTTTGGTATGTATAGAGGTTTTTATATGTAGAAGTATCTAATGGTGGTTCTAGTTTGCTGGCTTCTCTGGTGCCCTTTATAAAATATATAGAAGGCAAAAAGAAAATGTAGGAACTCACTACCATGTCATTTCTCCAATCCTGAAAGTCCCTAGGCAGTTCTAATTCTTCCTACCATTTTTTAGTATTTTCATATGTTTATTTGTTGCATCATGCCCAGTGATGTTTAGTTGTACCAGAAAGGATTCAGAAAGAATGGGGTAGTTCTCTCTTGCTCAGCAACTTTATTTTAATAAAACCAACATAGTTATACCAAGAATATGGGGTGGATATCACCAGAACTATATAGTCATTCTGTCACACAAAAGGATAGCAACTGGGTTGGGCTAACTGGTTATGCCACCCAGGTATTTATTGGGTAGTGCTCAGTGGGATCCAGCGGTTGTATTGCATAAATCTTTGGCATGGCTTTTTATCTAAGTGCTTGGGCTACTGTGACCTGGATTTTCCTTGGGCATGGTGGGTTGGAAGAGAGAATCCACCCCATGGAAACAAACCTTGCTAACTTTTCTTTTCCTCCTGATTAGATGGGTACATCGTATCTTCCACTGGCACAGTCATTTAGCTGCCTCCTTCATCTCCTTCACTGACCTGAGAGATATTATAGTGTACTTAGAAGCCCTTAGTAAATTCACCCAGCAAGCAATGAATGATAGCCAGCAAAGCGTATCTTTATTGAATACCAAAATGTCTCTAATGAGAAAAACTGTCCTCCAAAATAGAAAGGCCTTGAATGCAAGGAGGCACCTGTTCCATTATCCAAACAAAGTAGTAAGTATTCATATCTGAGAAATCTGCTAAAGTATTATATTGATTAAATGACATGAGGCTACAAGTAAATGTCCTCAATGATCCAACTTATAGCCCAAAGGAATTAACAAGTCAGTGGTTTGGATTATAGGGACTTTAGTGGAAATAAAAAAAGAAGTACTTATTTTAAGAATCATTTTCTGGGAGCACCTGGATGGCTTAGTTGGTTAAGCATCAGACTTCAGTTCAGGTCATGGTCTCATGGTTCATGAATTAGGGCCCCGTGTAGGGCTCTGTGCTAACAGCTCAGAACTTGGAGCCTGCTTCAGGTTCTGGTCTCCCTCTGTCTCTCTCCGCACCTCCCACACTCATGCGCTCATTCTCTCTCTCTCTCTCAAGATAATTTAAAGTTTTTTAAAATGTTTTTATTTAATTCTGAGAGAGAGAGAGAGAGAGAGGCAGGGTGAGCAGGAGAGGGTCAGAGAGGGAGACATAGAAGCAGGCTCCAGGCTCTGAGCCAGCTGTCAGCACAGATCCCAACGCAGACTTCTAACCCACAAGCTGTGAGATCATGACCTGAGCCGAAGTCAGGCACTTAACCGACTGAGCCACCCAGGAGCCCCTCTCTCAAGGAAATTAAAAAAAAAAAAAAAAAAAAAATCATTTTTTCCTCTGTGTTTTCTCTTGCATGTGCCTATATTGTGCAGTGGCATCTGTCTCCAGTGCAGCCAGATAGTTGTGCTACGGGCCGCCTCCACAGTAATGAAACCCTTTTCTGACTGTTCAGGGCACATAGAAGAGGGAGCCTCTGAAGGTGTAAGAGCCAGTCCTGAGAGATGAAGTGTTGAAGGAGGTCACAGAAAGGACAGGAGTACAGCTTGACCCCAGAGGGGTCATGGGTTCCTCACCAGCGCCCCTGACCTTGGAATGCAGTTCTGCCACCAGTCCCACAGTGGGGACCATTTTCAAAACATAGCTTTGGGAGAGTAAGGTGTTACTGAGACTGCATGGATGGTGTATGGGACTGAACCCCATTAAGAACTCTATATAAACTTTTAAGATTCTGGTAGGCGGAGGAGGAGATCGAGTCTTCTCGTGGCTGCCCAAAACAAGCCTCTTTGTGAAACTTGCTTATAAAAACCATCACCTACCAAACTGGAGTGGTCTGCCTCTTTCTTCAATCCCTCTTTGCCCTCTGAGCATGAGGTGGAGTTTCCGATTTCACTGGGGAAGCTCTTAAATTTGCAAACCACCAGTATAATCCTACCAGCTGGGTCCTTGAAAAAAATGTGACAATGAGTTAGGAGGTTTATGCAAAGCTTTAAGACACTTGGGAACTGGCATCCAAGGAGATCAAACTGATGATTTTAAAGGAATTACCAAGCTTAGAAATTTAAATACAGTATTTGAAGGAGGTGCTTGTTGGCTAAGCTAATCATGTTATTTCTGGTGCTGCTAGATTTGTTATAAAATTAAAATAGGGATTTGTGTTGGTTCAATGACTTTTGATATTTACAGATTGGGAAATGACTGTGTATATATGATTATAGTGTGTATGTGTGTATTTCCCTCCTGTGTTCTGTGTGCATATCATTCTAGTGTTTGTGGTCGTATTAATAGCAATTTATTTCTCTATACTAGTGTTGTCTGCATTAGGACTAACAAAGCAACATTAATTCCTAATGCATTCCAGTTAATGATTAAATGTGTGCCAAGTTTTAAATCATAGATAAAAATCATGTTACTAATGTGATCTCACCTAAAATTTAAAATGAGGAAATTTCATATTCCTTTACACTCTTAAACATATTTCTCTTATAAAAATCCTTTTGAAGAAAAAAAAAAAAAAAGCTGCAGCTACATGCAGTATCCCTAACTACAATATGAGAATTGAACCATGCTTATGATTTAAAGTCAAGCTTGAAACTGTTCACTTAAGGCTAGTGAAGAAGTAATATCTTCAGAAATAATTACTTTCTAACAAAATGAATGTTAGTATAAACTGTTAAATATTAGTGGCAGTAAAACTAAGTTACTATTTTATTGTGCACCATGATATAAAAGGGCATTTGTTTTTAAAATCTCATTCTAAAAAATTAACTTTCAGTAGTTAATTGGATTCATGATGTGACACACTGAAATATTCTATCAAATAGTCTCTAAATTATATTGACCGCTTTCTGCTAAGAATGAATGATTTTTGTACTAATCAATAATGTAACACTCCTACTCTCAATTATTTTTTTTATCTTCTGTGATTAATAGGACCTGCTTAATAAGACATAGATAATCAGGATGTTTAGAGTTGGCACAGCTTTTAAAAGAACTACCAGTAGAGCTACTTAATATGAAATTTTATTTAAAATTTTCAAGAAGAGAGAAAAAAAGAAAACATGTCTTTCTTCAGCTTAACTATACAGGATTATCTCGCTATTTTGAAGTTAGATTTTGTTTAAATATATAAACCAGTAAATAAAAGGCATAGTTTTATTCAGGATCCCCTCTGACTCTTTACATCAGAGTATGAGCAAATGTGGCTAGAGACATTTTAGTAGGCTATTCATCCATTTACTTTATATTTATGAGTTTGATTCATTAACACAAACTTTGGGTTTCTTGCACACATAACTAATTCGTGGATTGGAATGTAAACTTCTGGAATCAGGGTTTTTATTTTAGTTATTATTTTTTTAATTTTCCTACCTTTCTTAGAACTTTTAGTTAGTATATAAAGTAAATGCTATCATGAAACTGTAGCCGCTGATGTGGTTTCTCTAATGGAATTAGGACGTAAGTAAGATGTGGTTTTCAATACTTGATATCTTTGTGTATGTGTTTTATATATAAGATGCTCTGTGCTTATGTGGATTGACTATAGATAAGCCTGATTTAAAGGAGCCATGATTTTCTTTCTTTTTTTTTTTTTTTTTAATATTTTTATTTATTTCTAGGAGAGAGAGAGATAGCATGAGCAGGGGAGGGTCAGAGAGAGAGGGAGACACAGACTCTGAAACAGGCTCCAGGCTCTGAGCTGGCAGTCAGCACAGAGCCCGACGCGGGGCTCAAACCCACGAACCGCGAGATCATGACCTAAGCGAAAGTCGGACGCTTAACCGACTAAGCCACTCAGGCGCCCCAGGAGCCATGATTTTCTAATCCATAAGGAGACAATGGATTTGTAAACAATGGTTTGCAAACTCTCACTGAGATTTGTCAGTTATTCTTGGTCTTACTCTGATGTTATTCAGCTGTCATCATGACACTGGCACTACAGTTATCCAGACATTTTTGAATAAAGTGAAAGTCAAGTAAATTGTAACTGAATTATCTTACTAGGCTCAAGGTAGCCAAGACATAAAACTCAAATTCATCCAGACACAATGTTCTTATCCAAGACCTGCTATGGGATTTAGGACCAATATTTTAGTATATTAGGGTTAAATGCCCTCTTTAAAAAATGGGATTAACTGAATATTTCTAATATGTATTGTCTCTTATGGTAGCATGTTATCATCTGCAACATTACTTCTTTCAAAACCAAAATATTACCTTGATATCCCTGAAAGTGTCCTTTGATTAACAGATATTAATGCTATTCTTATAGTATATTTCTTCCTGGTGCTCTTGACTTATTTATTTTATTCTAAGAGAGAGAATAAAATCTGAGTTCATTGTGTATTCAACATGTTAAAATATGCAGAAATTGATTTTTATGACACTATAATCTTATTAAATGCTTAACCACAGGAAGCAAAAAGATTTATTCAATCAAAATGACTTTATTAAAGAGAATGTTAAAGAGCCAAAGCTGTTTTATTTTCCTCTCAGTGTCTAATAGGAATAGCATGTATTTCTACATTTTAGAATATTTTAATATACCATATTTTTGGCATCTTAGATTTGTATCTAAGTACTACCATATGGTCTAAATAGTAACTCATTTCATTTATAAATGTTGTGATTTCTGAAGACTGAAGTCCAAATTCTAATTCAATGGCTTGAAGAGGCTTTCCTCCTGAAAGAAAATTACATGTTTGGTAAATAATACATGTTTGCTAAAATGTTAAAATTATATTTTTTTCATGCAAGTACTATATAGTCCTGAGGTTAGAAATTTTTTTTTCTGAGAATTCAATTGGAAAATAAGAAGCACTCCTAACATCTGCCACTCTATTATTCTCACTCTTAAAGTATTTTCTTTTTTGATATTGTGACATTTCATACTATATATTTCAAATTTCTAGTATTCTACCAAAATGCCAATGAAAGTTGTTCTATTTTTGATGATACTACATGCAACCCTTTGCTTCTTTTTTGTTAGTTTTCTCACTTTCAAAATTGCCATTATAAATTAGGGTAAACACCCAATAATATGTTAACATTACAGAAATGTTTAATTTGGTGGTTTGTAACAAAGAAAACATCTTGTGTGAGCCACCAAGGTCAATAAATGGAAGATAACAAATCCCTCCATGCCTTTTCAGACCCTTTCTGATTACTCATCTCTTCCTATTCCTATCCCACAAAGTACACCAAGTAACACAAAGTACACTACATGGGTGTGTGTGTGTGTGTGTGTGTGTGTGTGTGTGTGTGTGTAGCAATTCTTTCCTCACTCTTTTTTCCATTTAAGTATGGATCCTAAAAACACTGTTACTTAATTTGTAATGTTTCTGTATTTTATATTACTGGTATCATAAAGATTGTCTGTTTTTCATTCAGTTTTTTGTAGAATTCATCTGTGTTGTTGCCTGTATCTATCATTTGCTCACTTTTTATAGTACTTGAATTTGTGTATGTAGCACATTTTTAAAATTCATTTAACTGTTTTTTTTTAATAATTAAAAAAAATAATGCTTATTTTTGAGAGAGAATGAGAAACAGTGAGTGAGTGAGGGAGGGGCAGAGACAGAGAGAGGAAGACATAGAATCTGGAGCAGACTCCAGGCTCTGAGCTGCCAGCACGGAGCCTGACACAGGGCTTGAATTCATTGACCATGAGATCATGACCAGAGCTGAAGTTGAACATAACCAACTGAACCACCCTGGTGCCCCTATTCATTTGACTCTTCATGGTAGTAACATATGTCTGTATTTTGGCTACTACAAAAATGTCTCAGTGCATTGTGTATGCATTACTCTTGGGTAAACACTTTAGTTTTGATAGTTCAAGAGTTGTCACATTTTTTTTTAATCTCAAAACTCCTTTATATTCTTAAAACTTATCTTTTTTAGGGGTGCCTGAGTGTCTCACTTGATTGAGCATAGGACTCTTGATATCAGCTCAGGTCATGATCTGATCATTCATGAGTTTAAGCCCCAAATCGGGCTCTGTGCTCACAGTGCAAGCCTGCTTGGGATTCTCTGCCTTCCTCTCTTTCAGCTCCTATTCTGCTCATGTTCTCTCTCTCTCAAAACAAATACATAAACATTTTGTTTTGAGAGAGAAAGAAAAAGAACTGGAGCTGGGGAGAGGCCGAGAGAGAGAGAGGGAAAAAGAGAATCCCAAACAGGCTCCACTTCCTCAGCAAAGAACCTGAGGTGGGGCTTGAACTTGTGAACCATGAGATCACAACCTGAGCCGAAATCAAGACACGGCACTTAACCTACTGAGATACCCAGGTGCCCCCATTCTTGTTACTAAGGAACCAATGGCCTTTTGTTTATGTGGACTTTTATTCAGTATTGATATTGTATTTGATATTGATAGGTACTGTATTAGGTGTTAAAATGAGAATATTTAATTTTTATATATTTATTTTTAAAGATTTTATAAATTTATTTTTTAAATACTGAACCCACAATATGTAAACACAAATAATAGATTTTTGTTAAAAATACATTATTTTCCAAAGAAACAAAATAGTGAGAAGATGGCATTGTTTTACATCTGTGCAAATCCATCAATGTCTCGCTCCCATGTCTGAGGAAGATGGGTAGCTTCTCACATCTGCTGCTGCATATTCAATCTGTTGAAATGTCACACATCATGTAACATCTAGAAAACTTCACCGTATACTTATGAGCTATGGAGAGCAAAGAAAGAACATCACATCTTATACTTATGAAAATATTCTTTACCCACAGACCTCATAAAAATGTTTCAGGAACCCCCCAGTCATCTCAGGGCTATACTTTGGGAACTGGTGTGGTAGTTAATGCCTAACTGATTTGTAAAGTAGTTAGACTCTGGTTGCTATCATGGAACAGCAGTAAACGATGTAGAATAGCAGTTTCTTAATTGCTTTTCCTATAGATTTTTAAAATCTCTCTTGTAAATTTTAGCCAATCCGGTACATGCAGAGTGGTTATCTCAATGTGGCTTTATAATTTTCATTTGCCTAATTATCAGTGGAGGTCAGAACTTTTTCATATGCTTATTCCAATTAGTGTACATTATTTATAAATTATTAGTGCTGGTCTTTCTGTCTTTCATTTTTGTCTTAGACTGTCTATCTTTGCCATATGGATTTCTTGAAGCTAATTGCTTTGAAGATTTTTTTTTCTTAACCTTGAGGTTTAAATAATTTTACTTTCTGTGGTTTGGGTGGGATTCTTCTTCACATCCTTTTGGGGTTCGAAGATACACTTAAATTGCCAATTTAATATATTTTATAAGTTTTGGAAAACTCTCAGACATCATTTCTTCAAATGTTACCTCTGGTTCAGTACTCCTACCTTCTCCATCTAAGCTTTCAGTTACACATGTAAACTATATTCACTGCATTTTCTGCATTTTCCATAAAACTTTGTTTCCATGCTTCATTCTCCATATTATCTTTAAAAAAAAAAAATTAACGTTTTTTGGTTTTTTTTTTGAGAAACAGACGATCATGAGTGGGGAGGGTCAGAGAGAAAGGGAGACACAGAATCTGAAACAGGCTCCAGGCTTTGAGCCAGCTGTCAGCACAGAGCCCGATGCAGGGCTCAAACCCACGAACCAGGAGATCATGACCTGAGCCGAAGTCGGACGCCTGACTGACTGAGCCACACAGGTGCCCCATTCTCCACATTATCTTACATGTTATCTTCTAGCTCCTGACTTAACTCCTTAGCCTTTCTTTTTTTTTTTTTTATTTCATTTTTTTTTTTAATTTCTGAGAGAGAGAGACAGAGACAGAGACAGTGTGAGTAGGGGAGGGTCAGAGAGAGAGTGAGATATAGAATCTGAAGCAGACTCCAGGCTCTGAGCTGGTAGTCAGCACAGAGCCTGTTGCATGGCTCAAACCCACAAACCATGAGATCATGACCTGAGCCAAAGTTGGATGCTTAACCAACTGAGCCACCCAGGTGCCCTAGCCTTTCTTATTTTTAAATAAATAATGAATCAATGATATGCATTTCCCTCTAGACATGGCTTTAACATTATTTTAAATCATTTAATATGCATTTTCATTATTGTTCAATGTTTCCTCTTATTGTATTTATTAATTTTATTGTTTTTTTTCCTTGTATAGTTTTGATTTTTTTATTGTGTGTTCTACCTTATATATATCATTCCTATTATAATTCACACATTTCTGATCATTTTTATTATATGACAGATATTTAAAAAGTTGCCTGTAGAAATTATTTGTGGCCCAAGATTATGTTATTTTCCTTCTGAAAAGATTTATGTTTTTTCCTACCAGATGCATAAGGTCATTGACAGTGAGAAAGCTCAGTTTCTGACTTTAGCCTGTGAACTTCCAGGTCAAAACTCTAAGTTTTCATCTCTCACTCTCTCTCTTCTCTCTGTCTCTCTCTCTCTCCTCTCTCTTTCTCTTTTATAGTCTGTATTCTTCATTTTGTATTATGTACATCATATATTCTACTTGGACATCTTATTGTTAGAGTAGGAAAAAATAATTAAAGATCCTTATCTTCACAGTCCCAATACTATGTGAAGGCAAGAGCCACCCACACTGCTTTGGTATGCCCTGGACACCAACCAATGCCTTTGTCTTTAAATGAAGAATCTGTCAAAGGGATACTTAGCCTTCCCATCATACATTCCCACCATCAGAATTAATGGACACCACAGAGGAAAAGAGTCCCAGGTTCCATGATGTTTTCTTAAGTGTTCTCTAGAGCCTGGTCAGAGGAGTCTTTCTTCTCTTGTTAGCTTTCTGATTCTTTCAGCAGATTCATATAAATCAATATCTATATGTAATTATATATTTGTATGTAATTCCAGCTTTCTTTTGTGTGTTTAGTTAAAAGGGTTTGAGCAAATTATTCAGACCACCATTGGTGGAAGTGGGGTATGATGAAAAAAAATTTAAGTATCTACTTACCTGCATACTGTGGTCAGAATATTGTATTCCCTCAATATTCACATGTTGAAATCCTAACCCCTAAAGTGATAGTATTAGGAGGTGGGGCCTGATGGGATTAGTGCTCTTATAAAAGAGACCTGAGAAAGCTCCCTTGCCCCTTCCACTGAGAGAGGTCAGAGAGAAGGCAGTGGTCTATGAACCAGAAAGCAGGCTAGCCACCAAATCTGCTGATGCCTTGAACTTGGAGTTCTTAGCCTCCAGAACTATGAGAAATAAATTATTATTGTTTAAAGTACCCAGTCTATGATATGATTCTTATAACAACCCAGATAGACTACGACACGGAATTGTTGCAGTAGTTAGTCATTCTTCTCTACTCAAAACACTTTTGTCCCTTGGGTTTTATAATACTTCACTCTCTTGGTTATCATCTTATATCAGTATCTTCCTGTCAGTCTGTTTGTTAATTTTTCCTCATCTCTGACTACTCAGTGTTTGAATATCCCAGAACTTAGTCCTTGATTCTTCTACTCTTTATTTGTATTCACATCCTTGATGGTTTAATCCCATATCTTGCCTGAAAAATATTTATATCCTGAAGACCCACCTATTTATGTCTTCAACTCACACTTCTTTCCTGAGCTTTACATGTATATCTTCATGACATCTCCACTTGGGTGCTTAATGGTTAATAGGCATCTCAAACCTAACTTGTCCAAAAATAAATTTTTGATTTATTCCCCTTCCTCTCAAAATTAATTTTTGTATTTTTTTTCTATTTCATAAATGGAAGCTGCATCCTTCCAGTTTTTCAGTAAACTTTGACTTTTTTTTTTCTTGTAACTGACATCCTGTTCCTTAGGGAATGCCTGAGTTCTTCAAAATATATCCAGATTATGACAACTTTCTGACAATCTTTTTTTTTCTTTAATTTTTAAACCCTTATTTAATTTTGAGAGGGAGGGACGGAGAGAGAAACAAGCAGGGGAAGAACAGAGAGAGAGGGAGACAGAGAATCCAAAGCAGGCTCCAGGCTCTGAGCTGTCCACACAGCCCACTGTGGGGCTTGAACTCATGAACCATGAGATCATGACCTGGGCTGAAGTTGGACACTTAACCAACTGAGCCACCCAGGTGACAATCTCTCTTAATACTAATCGGGTTCAAATCTTTACTTCTCTTCTACTTTGTAGGATCAATGTGGCAGAGATGTCTCTGCCAATCCAGGGCCACTTGCCTAAGATGTGAATTTCGATCTACTTTAAGACATTGTATTTTTGAAGTTTTTGTGTTCTGCTACTTATGTTTAGCATGTGTTATAAATAACATGAAATTTAAATACCTGCTCTTACAAATATTTAGTAAATTCACTTTCGTAGTAATGATGAAAGCCGCCATATGTTACAGCTTTGCCTCTGAAACCTCAGTGTGCATGGAATAGCCCAGTGATCTTACAGTATAGGTTCTAGCATAGGGCATTTAGATTTTGGCCAGAAAATCTACATTTCTAAAAGCTCCCGGGAGATACTGATATTCCTGGTCCTATACCACAGTTTGATAGTCACCTTGGGAGAACAAAATAGTATAAATCTGCCTCTCATTATGGATGGCATTAGCTGTTGCTTATTTAGTTCCATTTTTTTTTCTTACAAACCAAATGAGTTTTAAGAATGAGTTTTCATAAGTAACCTAGTCAAGAGCAAATTTCTTTCTAATTTTTCTAAGACCTTTTACTTCTAAATTTATTAATGGACTGACATAGACCAAAGCGATGAAGGTATTTTGGGGAAGGAGTTCTATACCTAAAATAAGCCCTACTTCCACTCATCTGGATGATGTCTGATATGGTCTCCATAATTAGTGTGCTTGGATACACTAATCACTTCCCAAAAAGGAGAGAGACTTTAGACTGGAGGGACCATAAGGGCAATTAGCTGTTAGAATTAAGGCCCTGTAATAATGAGCTCAGGAAAGTTCCTGCTGCTACCACAGAATCTCACCACCTGCTTTGTGGGACTGAAAAAGTGTGAGTCTGGAACATCTAGAAATTTCTGTGAGAGAAAACAATTAGTTCAAATGAAGTTTTCAATAATATCCAAACACCTGACAGTGGTAAAACTAGATTTTTTCTGTCTCAAGAGAATGAGAAAATTAAAACTGTCATTGGGGAAGCAGCAGGAAAAAGTGCAATTTGCTGTGAATATCTTTCCTTTTTCCTCTTATATTTGGGAATTAAAGGGCTGTGCTAGAATATCACACTCAGCCTTTCTCTGAATTTTTTAAAAAGAACTTAAGGGAGAATAAGACAATCATGGTATTTACCATTTTGGAGAATGAGTAAAATTTTATATTGCTAGGAAATATGGAATACCCTTGAGGATTTTCTACATTTATTTATCGTACACACCACCCCCTTTCTTTCTCTCTCTCTCTCTCCCTCTCTCTTCTTTAAAAACAGAAAACAAAACAAAAAAAACATGTTTTTTTTTCAAGCTTATGATGAAACTGATGTTTTGGAAAACATCATTAGCTCAGCAGAACATGCGCTGTTATGAAATTTCTTCTCTATAAATGTGACACCTTAAGGCACTCACTATGTTGAAGAAGATAGGACATTTGAAAGTAGATGAAGCCAGTTTTTATTTACTTTTATTTACTTTATAATATAAAGATGAGATTGTAGGGTGTAAGAGAGATTAATTAAATTTTAAAATGTACAGGTCTTTAAATATCCTGGTCTCTTGTTGCATGAGTTAGCTAGTACTGTGTAACAAATCACTTCAAAATGTAGTGCTTTATTTACTCATGCTTCTCTGGGTCAGCACTTTGGGCTTTCATGTGGCTTTCAAGTAGTCTCACCTGGAGTCAGTCTTGTGACTGCAGTCATTTGGCAACTTCACTGAGAATGGGTAATCTAACATCCTCGATTCTCATATCTAGCAGTTCATACTGACTGTTTGCTGGCTCAAGTACATATAGTAGGTGAGGTTGGGCTTCCTAGCAGCATTCCAAGATAAGAGCCAATGTGAAGTTTCTTTTCAAGTTCTTGATTATTTTTGATAATGTCCCACTGGCCCAACTAAGTCACATGGCCAAGCACAGGTTCAATATAGGAAAGGAGATCACACTCGAGCATATACAGGGAAAAGGGACTCATTGGAGGCTATTACATTACAAATCTACCACACCTCCCTTCATGAATCAATATGACAAATCCAGTTTCCCTAAAGGATTCATAAAATTAAAGATTCACACAATATACCTTGACTGTAAAATCATAATCCATCATGTTTGATTCTTCTATAACATTAGTGGAAAATTCTCAAGAAAGCAAAAGTCAGTGAAAATACTAGATTTGTCATTAAGACCATTACAAATTTCAGTGGTATGCTCTTTCTCAGAATAGCATGGATAATTTATGAACAATTTAATTTTTTATTATATTTTACTTCTGGTTTATAAGCCTGGTTTCTTAACAATTTGGATATATTCCATTTGATGTTTGGAAATTTGAATATGAATGTTCTGCCTTGAGCCTTGCTGTTCTCTTTGAAGAATCATAAACATCCACACGATTAATTCCAAAATTCTTAAGAATTATTGTTAATTTTATCTATAATATAATCTTGTCAATGAGGCCTACTCTGACTCCCTATTGAAAATTGCTTTCCCCAATTTGACACTTTGACAATTCAAAACATGTTATATTTTACTTTTTAAAATATATTTATTGTCTTTCTCCATCCTCTGGAATATACACCCCAAGAAAGTAGGGACATTTTGTTTCATTAGCTGCTTCATTGTAAGAACCAGAATGACTGCCACATCGCAGTTGCTCAATAAATACTTTTGGATGAATGGGTGTATGGATGAAAGGACAGCTCAAGTATTTTGCATGAGAAAACTGCAAATGCAATTTCCTAAAACCATGACTCATCAGAAACTTTAAAATATTAACAAATTATAACAACATGGTAAATTTGTGTGAAGTGATGTCATCAGTTGGCATGGGACTGTTGCCATTTTAACTGAGTTGTCCAGAAAAGTCTCTCTGAGGAGACCCATTTAAACCTGAACCTAATAGTACAGGAGGAGTTACATATACAAATTTCAGTCTGACAGAAGTCACAACAAACACAAAAATGCCCCAGATTTAGGTGAGTTGAGTATGACTGAGGAAATAGTATATTTGTGCAAAATGGCAGAGAGGAGACTAAAGTGTATGAATTATGTAGATTTTTATGGAGCAACAACTATGTGTTGAGAATTGTGTGTAGAACAGGAAACAAGTTTCATGCTCTCATAGTATCTGGTGGGCATTAGAGTGGGAAAAAGAAACAAGCCAGGTCATGTGAGGTCCTGGGGACAGTTGGAAGACCAGTTTCATTAGCATGATTAGAGCTTTTTAAACACAAAAATGATATGATTTGATTCACTTTTAAAAAATCATCTGATTGATGCTTAGGAAATGGACTATAGGAAGGCCAGGTAGAGGCAGAATGTGGGTCATAAAGTAGGTCTGACTTGGACAGTGCTGTGGGAGGGGAGATGGAGAAGAGTGGACATAGGCTATCACTCAACAGGGGCATCTACAGGACTACCTGTGGATTCTTTGTCGGGTATAAAAGAAGAGGACTCAGCTATGACAGAGTTCTCATTCTTACTATCAGCTATGTAGTAATTTATTCACTTGTGCTTGACTAACAGGTCAAAGTATCCTTCCGTTTTGAGGATACTATGGCTATGAATACCAATCTTCAAATGCTTTTGCTAATATGTCCTAGAGATTTAGCAGTGGAATTTGCAAAAAGAGTCCATTTATTTTAAATTTTGGTGCATGTTATTACATTGACTTGACAAGGAATTTGAAATAATTTTTGAAATCACACCAGGACTTTGTGAGCGAAGACTCTCGTTGATATTATAAACATTTTCACTGGCTGTTTTGGTCTGCATATTTTTCATTGTGAACCAAGCTAAAGCTTCTTTTGTATACTTACTGGTCATTTATGTGTTTTTTTTTCTGTGTTTGCCATGCCTAATGGCCATTCTGTTGTTGTTATTGTCATTTTTCTTATAAATGAAGCCAACTTCTATTTTTATAGTTTGGAATTGTTTTTTCTAGTTTGCTTATTTTTTTTATTATGTGAATATTTTGAACTTCCTTTAGCTATTAACAATTTCTTTAATGATTTTGTAGTGGCCTACAAAATCTTGCCTACTACATATTACAAATGTAAAAATTAAGTAACGGAAAAAAACATATTAATAAATGTTAGATTTTTTTCTAGTGCATACGCAGTTTTTGTGTGTATGCTAAATGCTGGTATATTTGGGATTTATTTTAAGTACTGATTTTTTTTTTAATGTTTTTTATTTCTGAGAGAGAGAGAGAGAGAGACAGCGTGAGCAGGGGAGGGTCAGAGAGAGAGGGAGTCACAGACTCTGAAACAGGCTCCAGGCTCTGAGCTGTCAGCACAGAGCCCGATGCTGGGCTCGAACCCACGAACCGTGAGATCATGACCTGAGCCGAAGTCGGAGGCTTAACCAACTGAGCCACCCAGGCGCCCCCCCCCTTTTTTTTTAATGTTTTATTTATTTCTAGGAGAGAGAGACAGCGTGAGCAGGGGAGGGTCAGAGAGAGAGGGAGTCACAGACTCTGAAACAGGCTCCAGGCTCTGAGCTGGCTGTCAGCACAGAGCCCGATGCGGGGCTCGAACCCACGAACCAGGAGATCATGACCTAAGCGAAAGTCGGATGCTTAACCAGCTAAGCCACCCAGGCGCCCCATCAGGCGTCCCTTTTAAGTACTGATTATTGATGTCTTCTTTCCTCCCTTCCACCCTTTGTTCTGCTCTTCCTACCCTTATATTTCTCCCTCACTTCCTCCCTCCCTTCTTTCCTTCTTTTCCAATGATTCTGTTAATTTGTGAAAGCATCATTTGTCTCTAAAAAGAAATTCCACCTCCATACACTATAAATTTTTGTATGTATTTTGATCTCTGTCGACTATCTAGCCACTTATATTTGTCTCTATTTTTTTTTCCTGTTAGTCTCTTTATATTCCAATAGTAAACAGTTTATTTTACTTTAGTTTAATATACATTCTCACAAAATCAGACCCCACTCTTTATTATAGCTATTATCTTTAAAGGTATTTTCTAGTATTTTGGATGTTTAATATATTCATAATGAAATTCAGAATCACCTTATGGAATTACAAAAACAAAACACCAGCAACAACAAATGGTTATTTTTTTTTTTATTACAGGTGCATTGATTTACATGGAGATATCAATGAAATTCACATCTTCACATTATTGAAACTTTTTAACACAAGGTAGGATTTTCCTCTTTTCATATTTGATATAAACTTAACTCTTTTCTCACAGGATTTATCTGCATGCTTATTAAGTATATTTCTAAGCTTTGTATTTATGATAACATGTATATAAGTAACTTATTGAGTTTTGTAGTTTAATTTTAATCCAAATGAAAAAATAACTTATGATTTCTATCATGAATATAATAACAAAGAATAAATTGATTTCTGTATTAATAAGAGCTTATCTCAAAATAGGATTGTATGATAACATGCATATGCATCCTAGACATATATTTTATTTAAATATGTATACACATATGTATAATTAATACCATTGCTGTTTTTACAGTAGTTAGTACTTAATTTTATTATTATTGAATAAAAACTTTAAAGGGAAGATATTGAAAACATATATATATATATACTTTGAATATAAATATACAAATAAGGGACACCTGGGTGGCGCTCAGTCTGTTAAGTGGCTGACTCTTGATTTTGGCTCAGGTCATGATCTTTCAGTTCTTGACTTTGAGAAGCCATTGGATCTGTGCTGATAGGGCAGAGCCTGTGTGGGATTTTCTCTTACCAACTGTCTGCCCCTCCCCCCTCATTGTTTTTTTTCTCTCTCTCTCAAAATAAATAAATGAACATTAAAATCTCTCTCAAAATAAATAGACATTAGGATAAATAAATAAATATATAATATATACACAATATCTATGTATCAACTTACTGTTTTTTTTTTTCCAAAGTGTTTTCTGCATCTCAATTTACTGTCTTCGGAAGTGTTTTAATTAATCACAGCTAAACCTTATTGAAGGCTATTTCTTTTTCTCTGGAATTTATCATAGGGTTTGTAGTTATGGCCGATTAATGTATGTTATCATGTTTACGAGTACAGAACTCCTATGAATACTATTTATTGGTATATTGATCTTGCCTAGTAACTTTAGAATCTATTTTCTGTGATTCATGGTTTTGCATTTGTAGTCAAATTGTATTGGTATGTGGCTGTCCTTATGTCATACTCTTTTATCAGATTAGGAAGTCTGTATTGTGCTCATTTCATATCTATGGTGGCTCCCTTATTTTCATTAAATTCTGAAATTGTAAATATAGAATGTGGATATAACCTGTCTTGATTAATTGATCATATTCTTCTGTGATAGCTTCTGTAGTCAACCCTTATATTGAGATGGGAGTTGTTAGATGAATTATTCCTCAAAAATTCACATGTGAATTATTGGGTCATATTTTCTTTGACATTTCTTTTAGTGCCTTTTTAAAATAATTGATATTTTCCTAAAAATAATTCATATCATGCAAGTTATCAAATCTGTTTTTATAAGTGAGATACACTTTTGTCATTCTTGGATTATCTCTCTACCAGTAATCATTTATTCAGTTTTGTTTCTAATTTTGTAAAATTTTATCTTCAGCTTCTTGAGCTAATTAGCTTTCATGAATCTTTTTTTATCTACTTTTCATAAACCTTAATTTTTGATACGATTTTTCAGATTCCATGCTATTTTTTTTAAAAACTTGTGTAATCTTTATAATTCTCTTTCCTGTGAATTCTTTTCTGTTTCATTATTATATTACACATGTTTAGTTGAATGCTTATTTATCTTTACTCTTTCTTGTTTTGAAATGTTCATGCCTCTTAATTTTCTCTTTGTCCATTCAAAAAAAAAACCATATTGATTGATTATGATGTGTAACAATTTGACTAAGTTTTGTTCTAAATATTTTACAATTGATATTTGATTCCCTCTTTGGCATAAAAGTGGTGAAAGGTTTTCTTGTGTGAAGTGATGTCACAGAAATAGCATAGAATAAAGTTTCAAAAATTGGATCTTCCACTAAAGCAACCATTAAGTTGGCAAAAACGAAGAAAAAATTTTTATAAGTTTGGAATATAATTAAAAGCTTAGAAAACCAGGGAACTGCCTAATGAAGAATAAGGCTATTACACTTTGGTAAATTAGTTTGCCTATTATTCCCCATTCCTCAGTTTTGCCCCAGCCATTGCTCATGTTTCAGGGGCAGCTTACTGATGCTGAGGGTGGAGTGGGCTTACAGGGGAAATAAATAAGTATCTTGTTTTCCAAAAATTGTTTTTATATATTATGATCAGTCTGAATGTCCATGAGAGACCAGGGTAGGGGCTGGCCTTTGTTTTACTACCCTTTGGGGCTGCAGCAGCATTCCGAGCAGCATCCCTAGCAGCATCTGTAGGCTGCATGTAAAGATTTGTACCACCCATAGCTTCCTGGAGCAAGGGAAAACAGAAGGGGCAAGCAGTATTCAAACCGATAATCATGACAAAGAAGAGGCTGAGAGGCAATATCTTAGAGGAAAAGGGAGTTAGAAGAACTACCATGTAGATCATGGAATCTGGAGTCCCAATTTGGGACACTGGTCCCTTTTTTTGAAAGGAGCATACAGTATTGGCACCTTATTGTGTATGTCTGTTTTAATCTGTGTGAAGTCTACCTGAAGGGCTCACAGGAGACACTCATCTGTTACCTAATTCAGAATTTAGGTTGGAAGAGCAGTGCACACAGATCAGTAACATGCAAATTAAACTAATCTAGGGGCAAAATTACAGTCTATATATATAATAGACCACCTAAGACCTGGGAGCAAAACTGGGTAGCATATCTTTGAACAATTTGGATATTCAAAAGCAACTGTACATATAGGGAACTTTAGATAACAACTTTAAAAGTTTTCACTGTGGGATGAATACTAGGCTTAATACAACCATGGCTAGGTGCTGAAGAAATGTCCTGGCACAGAGCCAATCTGCAAGACTGGAACAGAATTCTTACCTTGTATAATTCATAAACATTAACTCAAAATGAATCAACAAACTAAATATAATTGGCAACAGACAATACTCTTAAAATAAAATCTAGGGAAATCTTCCTAACCTTAGTTTTAACCATAGATTCTTACATATGACATACAAGGCATGAGTAAAAAAGATAAATTGGACTTTTTCAAAATACAATTTTTTTTTTTTTTAAGAGAGAGAGAGGAACAGAGTCAGAACCAGGCTCCAGGCTCTGAGCTATCAGCACAGAGCCAGATGCTGGGCTCGAACCCATGAACCATGAGATCATGACCTGAGCCTAAGCCTAAGTCAGACACTTAACCAACTGAGCCACCCAGGCGGCTCCCCCACATTTAAAACTTTTGTGCATCAAAAAAACATAATAAAGAAAATGTAAAGACAACTTGAAGGATGGGTGAAAATATCTGGAAATTATATATCTGGTAATAGTCTAATATACAGAATTTATAAAGAACATTACAACTTTTAAGCACAAAGATAATCCAATTTAAAAATGAGCAAAGGATTTGCACAGATATTTCTCCAAAGAAAATATACAAATTGCCAACAAATACATGAAGAGATATACAACATCATTAGTTATTAGACATTTGAAAATCAAAACCACAGTATAATACCCTTTTCCACACATTAACACATAATAAGTGTTGGCAAAAATGTGAAGAAAGTGGTTGCCCACACATTGTTAGATGACGTGTAAAATATGTCAGCCTCTGTGGAAAAGAGTTTGGTAGTTCCTCACGAAACTAAACACTGTATTACCCAGCAATTCTTCTCCTTGGTATGAACTCCAAATAATTGAAAACAGATACTTAAACAAATGCTTGTATGTGAATGTTCATAGCAGCACTATTCCAAAAGTTGGAAACAACTTTCTTATAATAAAATCAATTGATTTATTTTACTAAATGCAATTATAGGACTTTTAAGCTTCTTTAAACTATTTTTCTGTCATGTATAATCTAATGTGCACTTATAAATATTCCATCAAAAATTATCTACATCAGATAATACATTGCCAATTTCTGCCATATCAATACATTTAAACTAATAGTTTTTGTATGAAAAAATACTTATCTAGTCAGCAGTTTACAATTTCACTTTAATTATTTCTTCTTACGAATTAAAGTGAAATGTAAGGATTAGCCTATGAATATTACAGTACTTTTTTTGTAAAGTCATTTTGTCAGTCTATTTGTATACCATTTATCTTTAAGTATTCATTGAGAGGTATCATTTTTACTGAATATTAAATTTAATTATATTAGGTGATTGAATTTTGAGTATTTTTCCCCATCCCTGCTATACTTTTCTTCTATTGCTTGAATCATTTATAATGTTAACATAAATAGTTTTTTTTTTTTAAATTTTAAATGTGTTTTACTTATTTTTGAGAGTCAGGGAGAGACAGCGCAAGCAGGGGAGGGTCAGAGAGAGAGGGAGACACAGAATCTGAAAAAGGGTCTGAGCTAGCTGTCAGCACAGAGCCCAGCGCGGGGCTCGAACCCACAAACCATGAGCTCATGATCTGAGCGGAAGTTGGACGCTTAACCGACTGAGCCACCCAGGTGACCCTAACGTAAATAGTTTTATATAAAGATTATAATTACCTTCTTTAGTAAAGGCTTTACAGAAAAAAATAGCACTATGTTACAAGGCAATTGTAAATAGCCATGATTTTTAATCTAGTCTTTTCTAGAAATATATCCCAATGGGAATATCTGAAACAGTGACCAAGACTTATGGATACATGTGCATTTTCAGTGAAATTAGAAGGAATTTAAAAACCTATCAATAGGGGCGCCTGGGTGGCTTAGTCGGTTAAGCATCTGACTTTCGCTTAGGTCATGATCTCGCAGTTCGTGGGTTCGAGCCCCGCGTCGGGCTCTGTGCTGATTGCCAGAAAATAAGTTTCTTGATACATTAAATTAATTTAAAAAGACAAAGGGAAATATAATTTTTCTTTGTCAATCTTTTGATTTCAAATATGTTAAAATATACACATTAAAGGAAAAGCCTAGCAGGGAATAACTTAATAAAAGTATTTTAGGAATATAAGACTTTTGAATAGTCTCTTCAAAGGTAGGAGTTGACTCTCTGTTGAAAATTATTGAAGTTGATCTTCTGTTATACCCAGATTGCAGTATCCTCAACGACCAGAGACCACCTGGGAGACTGAGTCACGTATGCAAAGGCAAAGGGCTTTATTATGGGCTCGAGCTCGGGCTCACAGACTTTACCAGTGCAGTGGATCCGTGCTGTGAGCCCTGAACAAAGGCAGAGTAGGGTTTTTATGGGGTTTGTGATGGGGGAGTTACAGAAGTTGTGGCATGGAAACAGTGATCCATTCATATTTATACTACATCATTTACAGTGGGTTTTACCATACACTTTGTCTAGAGTATTCGTTACTTTTGGCGGGATCCAATTACAATGTTTAGAGTACCTTTAAATTCAACCAATCACAGAGCGAGCCTAGGGTCTTGTTCATGGACTAAAGGGTTAACTTTAACATTAGGTAACAGGGTCCTATCTATAGTTTCTTTCTATAGGCCTCTCCCTTAGTAATGTGGAGGGTGGGTGCTGGCGTTTCCTGATTGGGTGTTGCAAGGGTGGTTTTTCCTGCCTTGGGCCTCTCCCTTAGTAATGTGGAGGGTGGGTGCTGGCGTTTCCTGATTGGGTGTTGCAAGGGTGGTTTTTCCTGCCTTGGGCAATGTGTAATTACTTGATAGTTTCCGGGAAGCTGAAACTTAGGCCTTCTAGTTTAGAGGGGAAACTTAAAGCCAGTCATGGAGTCAGTTTGGTTTAGACTTGTGTCCTTACACTTCAAATGCTTTAGAAGTCAAATCAGTATTACATTAACTAAGAAACCAGGAGATAGGGCTCCTGGGTGGCTTTGTCAGTTTAACATCCAACCCTGGATTTAGGCTCAGGCTGTGATCTCATGGTCCTATAATTGAGCCCTGTGTTGGGCTCTGTGCTGAGTGTGGAGCTGGCTTGGGATTCTCTCTCTCTTTCTCTTTCTCTCTCTCTCTCTCTCTCTCTCTCCTCTCCCCAGTTTGTGTGTGTGCACACATACTCTCTCTCTCTGTTTCTCTCTCAAAAGAAATAAATAACACTAAAAAAATTTAAAAAAAAAACAGGAGAAAAGAACAAGATCTTAGAATCTAAGTGTGAGTATAGGAACTATATAAAGAGTCAGGTATTACAGGAAGGAGACACCTTGCATTTTAAGAAACTTCTTTGCCCCCCAAAATAAATATTAAATAGGTATTTTTTAATATTCTGATAAATACATACTTTCCTTACCCACAGTATTTTACTATGAACCTGGTCAGTAAAGATCACAGAGAAAATCATAGACCATGACCTGTTAAGCAATAAAGTCATGTCATTCAAGTCCAGTTTTTAACTCCTATGAGGAATTAAGTGTTGGTAAGTTCAACCTTTTATCACTTTCCATCTGAAAATCCAATTAAAATAATTGCAGATACACACCAAAATAAAGATATTTGGCCATTGTTCATGATTTTCTCTTGAGCATTACTCTTGCACACCCTGCAGTGATTCTTCTGATAAATAAGAATGATAGCGTATAGATATTTGGTGCTATTAACTAAAAGGTGTTTAAGCTTGCTGAGGCCAAGGATGTATATTATAATAATAATGAATCTTATTTTTTGTATAGCTTATTATTTATTTCATATTTTATTTATATATTTCTTAAAATGGATATAAATGGATATAATGAAACAAAAATTTTAAAATGACTATAACTCAGATTTTTATGGTGTAATGCACTTTTTTGGTATTATTTAAATTAAAAGAAGTTATAATATCCTGATTAACTAGAATATTATTCTCTTCAGGTGAAAATATGCAGTCCCCTAAGTATGTGGATCATAAGGTACCTGCTGTAATCAAATCACCATTGATAGGAATGATTTACTGAATCAATGGCACATTAATATTTAAAGTTCTATTTCTGTTTCTTATAAATCACTGTGGAGAAAATTGAGTCATACTTTCCGTAGACACATGTGGAAAAGGATCATAGAACCTATGCTAACTGTAATTTTACAGAAATAGATTTCTTACCCATTAAAGCTAGGAAGCATATCAAATCATATTGAATACACATGCTGCTCTACTTACATTATTTTGAAATGTCTTCAGTATAGAACAAAGAAAGAATTACCATTCTGTCATCTCCCAGTTACCATAATTACATTACAAAACCAAGATCCCATTTGTAATCTGCATTAGTTTTAGGAGAAAATGGAGTTGTGTCACTTGATGAAAATCTATGCCAAAATGTTCTGTGAAATTTAGTATTATTCCCAACTTACAGGCACATAAATGCTATTATTATCCAACAGTATGATGTTTCTCATATTCTAAAGTACCAGGAAAAATTGTTTTATTACAAGAAGAAAGGTAGATGAACTTTAAAAAAAAAATCATTATATTATTGAAGTAATCTTTCAAATGCTTAACTTGGATAGAGGACCCAAGAACCTCTGAGCTCAGGGTGACTGCAGGGTCAAGAATCCAGAACTACTAAAAATTGAATCAAAGCTAAACACTTTGAAAGAAACAAGGTGAATGTTGCCCTGAGGTATTGATTCAAACATAAAATGCTATTTGAAGTTTACTTTGATGAGGTGAAAAGATGGAAAAGTATGGCGAGTGTGTGGGGGGTGGGCTGGGGAGGGACACAGCTGGAAAAATTAACAAGGAAAACTGACCTCTCATAAGCTATCCTTCATGTGCCTAGAGTTTTCTGGGCTTTCCTGGTAGAAGGCCATGATATGTTCTGGATTAGTTCTAAGGGTGGAGTTATGTTTCTTCACAGGGTTTCTGTTCTTCCCTGTCACAGACTGAGTTGGGAATTGTCTCTTGTCCAGCAAGAGAGTGGATACAGAAATGAGTAAAAGGCCAATATCTGGGAGGAGACAAGAGCCCTGAGTGTGGGTCCTTTCTCCATATTTATTAAGATCAGAAGGCTTACATACATGATGGACATGCAGAAAGAAATGGTAAAACAATAACCATTAACTCCTGTGTGGGAAAAAAGGGTTTTTGAAGATATGTGGTATTATCAGTTAACATCAAAAGAAGTCAAAATCTCTGCATCCCTCAGACAACCTTTTACTGCAGGCACCAGGCACCTTATCTGCTTATCTTAACATTTTGAGTAGATAAAACAAAGAGAGCATGCTACTCAGGGTTAAGGAGGCATTTTTCTTGCTAATTAACCTGGGGTGCTTTTGCCCTGTGGTGGCTGTCTGCCCTATGCTTTGTCTTACTTAATGACTAGCCCTGGGCGCTTTTGCCCTGTGGCAACTTCCCACCTCTACCTGTTCTGGACACTGGATACTTTTGTCCTATAGAAGTGGCTTTCCACTCTATGGTTTGTTCTACACTGAGCACTTTCGTCCTGTGGTGGCTTTCTGCCTTAAACCTTGTTAATTTGTTGTTGTAAGTTTAGAGAATTCTTAATCTTATTCCCCACACTTTGCATTCTTCATGTAACAGTGTTAGTCCTGTTCTGATGAATTTGCATGTCTTTTCCACTATGTCTTCCAGTTTATGTATCATGATGGCAGATAACCTTGATGAAGACCAGCTGGATCTATATAGATGGAGACAGTGAGTCAGTATTTGTACATTTGGTAATGTTTTTACTGATGATCTGATAGGTAAGATAACTAAGTCTTGTGTGGACTGAGAGGTTAGCAAGAACTGTAACATGGAACTTCTCAGTTTCAGTGCAAATAGTGCAAAGTTATAAACTAGACAAAGTTACAGGTGAGTGTGTGGGTACAGATCTTGTGATGAGCACTGGTACTCACAGAAATGAGTTGATATTTGATGGTCAGGGAGCTTGCCTGTGTAAAATTATTTAAGTCAGCATAGCTCAATCATGGGCTTATTGCCTTCTATATAATTAAATAGATTGAGAAGTAATGCTTTATGCCACATATTTCTTACTGACTTATTTGATTAACTGAAGGCCTGACTGTGGGTGGAGTCACAAAGGTGAACCTGAAGATAGGTTTAATGCAAGTTTATCTCTTGTTGCCCATTGCCTATTTCTAAATATTGTTCTGTTCCTTGATAAAAGCAACATATAAACTACACTTGTTAGAGTTTATCCTGAAGGTCCCCCAAGTATTGATTAGACTTGGCATGGCAGTGGACCATGATATAGAGAAATAACCACAGCAACAACAAAATCTATTTAGTTGCATATTTAGGTGGAAAAATGTATTGAAATAATATGCTTATGATTAATACTTGTAAATATTTGGAGCTAACAAGTTATCTACAAGATGAGTAGTATAAAAACATTATTCCAGGACCAGTGTATTCTTTCTAATCACTGGACCCCAAAATGGTAAATGGAAAGGTGAATATGGATGGATATGGTTTGATTTGAGGACATCATTATTTAGTTACAGTTTACAAACAAGTATTAACCCCAAACTGGCTCAACTACAAAATGCATTTGTTGAGGCACCTGTGTGGCTCAGTTGGTTAGGCATCCGACTTCAGCTCAGGTCATGATCTCACAGGTGGTAAGTTTGAGCCTCATGTTGGGCTGTATGCTGACAGCTCAGAGCCTGGAGCCTGCTTTGGCTTCTTTGTCTCCCCTTCTCTCTGCCCCTCCCTTGCTCATGCTCTGTCTCTGTCTCTCTCTCTCCCTCTCTGTCAAAAATAAACAAACATTTAAAAAAATAAATAAAATGCATTTGTTGACTTTACACAAGACTTAGGCCCAAAAGCTCAAACAATTTCATCATGGGTTCCCCAGTCTGCATGTTTTGTTTTGGCTGTTTCAGCTGGATTATCAGGCTTCATAAGAGTTCTCCCACTTAAGATGTCCAAGATGTTGATTTCTGATCAGGCAAATATTGGTGGTGTTCTGACATATCACATAGTCACATTACATCTTCTGGAGGAAGAGAGAGAGTCTCTTGTGAGAATCAAATAGCAGTCCTATACTCCATTCCCATTAATTAGACAAAATTGGGTTAAATTCTCATCCTTGAACCAACTATTGCCAGGAGGGAGACTGTCTGATTGTCTTAACCCATAAAACTAAAGAAGGGAAATATAATGCTACCAAATTATATAACTGAGAATAGGGAATAGCAGAAGATTGGGGGAAGGAGACCAGAAAGAAAAAAAATATTGAGGCCTGCCGAAAAGGCACGGGAGTTAATCTGAAAGAAGTCCTAGTGCCAAAGTGGGAATAATCTGAGCAATACTAGAATTGATGATGAATAATACTTAATTATAAGTCAAAGAACAAAATAAATATCCATGATTACATACATATATTATAATCAAAACAAATAATATAAATAAATGGATAAAATGTACAACTTTTTTTGGTAAAAGAATTCCAATTAATACATGTAGAAAGAGTGAAGGAAGTATAAAAATCACCATTAGAATTCTACAGCTGTAGGGGTGACTGGGTGGCTCAGTTGGTTAAGCATCCGACTTCACCTCAGGTCATGATCTTGCGGTGTGTCAGTTTGAACCCCGTGTTGGGCTCTGTGCTGACAGCTCAGAGCCTGGAGCCTGCTTTGAATTCTGTCTGTGTCTTTCTCTGCTCCTAACCCACTCATGTTCTCCTTCTCTCACTCTCGCTCACTCTCTCTCTCCCTCCCTCAAAAATAAATAAATGTTAAAAAAAAATTTTAAAAAGAACTCCACAGCTATATTTTCAACAGGCAAGATCCAAATAATTAGATTAAAATAGTGAACAAAAGGGAGAAAATGGACTGTATACATAGTCTCAATGCATCTCCACCACAAATAAATATGTATTAACTACAAAGGGAATAATAGTATCTATATAGTGGAGAACCCTGACATTCACTATCTTAACCAAATTATCAAGCTAACATTGCCAAAAATAATACTTAGCATCTTGTGCTCTCTGACATGCACTGAGAAAGTCTCATCACATTTGTGATTTTCTTCCCCATGATCTTTAATACAATAATGAGAAATATTGTCAGCTCACATTGAGAGTCATTCTAAGAAATAATTACTGATACTCAAAATTTTAAGGTTGTCATTAAGTAAGGCAAGTCTCAGAAACCATCATATTTTCAAGGAGACTAAGGAGATAGAACAACAATATGGAATGTGGAGTCTTGAATTGTCTGTGACTTTAGTCAAAATGGTAAAGTCATTCCATGGCATGACCTCCACCATGGAAGGCATTTGGATCAGTCTCAACTCACTATCCAGGGTAGTTCTGGATGTTAGAATTGCTTCCAGTTTTCTTCTTATGGGACAATGTGCAATCTGTAAATCTCTAATGCATTCTACGGGACCAAGATAGATACCTCAAATCAGTGTAAAGGTCAATACTGAAACTTGTGGAAATCCACCTGAATTCTAAGTTAGACCTTGAAGGTTTATAAGATTTGTTCAAAATTTGGTATCTGTGTTCAGACCCCTTGGGAGGAGTGGTTGAGGTAAATGTTTCATGTTTACTTCCTATTTATGCTGGGAGACTTATTAATAGGAGCCTTGATTAAATACTATTATATAGGAAAAATAAATATATTTGTTTCTAGATTTTATTGGTTAGATTACAGTTACCAAGGAAGTAGCATATTTATGGGGGAATTCACCACAGACCAGAAAGTGTAGATAAGAGAAGTGGGTATTATTGAACCAAAATTTTGCATGATCTTTCCATTTCTATACTCTTGCTGTATTTCTTCTGGACTAACTTTTGAATGATAATTTTGTAGCAGAGAGCCTTGAAATACTGAGATGCGGGTCTCCCTTCTGAACAGAGAACAGGTTTGTTTACTATCCAATATAATAAAGACAGTATCTCTCCCTGGAGCTAAGCTCAGGCGGGCTTACTACTTATTGTAAATGATCTGGGTCCCTAAGGTTGTGGTTCTGCTCCTATAATTAATATTACTATATGTGAAGACCCAACTTAGGATGCAAGGAACTGGCATAGATACACTATGGTCAGTGCTATTGCTGTGAGTATAATAAAGCCCTTTGCCTCTGACTGAGGAGTCAGATTCTTCTATCTTCCGTGTAATTGTGGCAGACTAACTTGTTAACCTTTACTGTGGTAAAAACTCAGACCCTTCATAGTTGTTGAACTCACTATAAACTACTGTTCTTATAAAGCAAAAGAGAAAGTCATGCTTACTATAATAGGATATATTAATAATCAAGAGGATATTGAGTGTTCTCAATGTTAATGAATATGACATTACATAGAATGGACATAGAATGGACACTCAATTTTAGAGCTGTCAGCACAGAGCCTGACACGGGGCTCGACCACAAAAACTGCAAGAGCATGACCTGAACTGAAGTCAGATGATTAACTGAGCCACCTAGGTACCCCTGATGTCTACAACATTTAATCTTCTTATTCTACTTGTACTTTTCTGATTATCCCTTCTCAATGAGATACCTCTTATCTTTTATTTTTTAATTAGTATTATTTTTTCTATTTTAGAGAGAAAAGGGTGTAAGTGACACAGTGCAGGGAGGGGCAGAGGGAGAGAGAGGACATCTCAAGCATTTTGCACGCTCAGCACAGATCCTGACACAGGGCTTGATCCCACAACACTGGGATCATGACCTGAGCTAAAATCAAGTCTGACACTCAAACAGCTGAACCACCCAGGTATCTCTCTTCTTATCTTTCAAAATGTTGCTATTTCCCTAGGATTTACCAATGTGAAAGTTTATCCACCCTTCATAGATTTAATTTCTCAAGTTTAGTTGATCACTTTTTACTCTTATTCTGATATCTCTCTATATTTATCTACCATTACCCAGTATTCTAACTTCCTGCTGGATAATTCTACTAGAAAACTTCAATATAAAAATATGAACTCACAGTCTCTATATTTTAACCATTTTTATTAGTTTTTTTTTTGTTTGTTTTATTAGTTGGCAGCATCATCCAATCAGTTGCCTAAAAGTTATCTTTGACTCTCTTTCACCTTTATGTCCCAACTCTTATCAACCACCTCTTCCCTGATGAGCTTTTTGTATCCTCTTTGTCAGTATTGCTGGTGGTATAGCTCTGACTTGTTTTCTGTGCTTGTATTGTGGTACTTAAAATTAGCTTCTATTTTGCTGCCAGAAATTTGTCTGCTGGTGGATGTCCATAGAATAAGATTGAAATTAGCTTTGGATACAAACACCTCTATGTACTATGCCCTGCTCCCTTTTCAGTTTTGTTTGCCTTGAATTCTATGGTCAAGCAATACTGATCTCTGACTTTCTACTCCAGTCCTACACACATACAAATGAAACACTCTCACCTTCCAGGCTGTGCTCATGCTGTCCACTGCAGTGCTCATGTGTGTGAAACAATTCCATCTTTCCTGTGTGTTTACAAAATAAAACAAAAGAAAACACAGTTCTTCCTTTAAGAATCAGGATAGCTTCACTTTTTCAGAAAGCTTCAATCCTAATAATTTAATAAGTACTTTTTGGTATTACATTATTTTTGATACTCTTATAGTGTGTTGTGAATTCTCTTTATTATAACTACACAGTGACTTATGATCATCTACCTTTCTGTGCTTCTAAGTTGGTAAATTCCTTAAGGTCAGGTGAAGTCTAGAAACATGACTTATTCATCTTTTTTGTTATTTTGTTTCTGTCTAGTACAGTGACTGGGCAGGTTAATCAATTAAAAAAAATAGTTGAATAGGGGCACCTGGGTTGCTTGGTCAGTTATGCATATGACTTTAGCTCAGGTTATAATCTTCGGTTTGTGGGTTCGAGCCCTGCATCGGGCTCTGTGGTGACAGTTCAGAGCCTGAAGCCTACTTTGGATTCTGTTTCCCTCTTTCTCTGCCCCTCCCCCACTCATGCTCTGTCTCTTTCTCAAAAATAAATGGACAAAAAATATTAAAATAGTTGAATGACCAAATGTTAAGTGGTATCTTTCTATTTACATCTGTCTATATGTATGTACACACACACATATAAGATCTCATCTATAACTGAAAACTGACTAAACCATTTTGGCTATCTGAAGCAGTGGCATTTATTAAATAATACCAAAGCTGTCTCTGGAATGCCCTTTAGCAGAAGCAGCAGAATTTAGTGTCTATATTTAGCAAACTGGCTGCAGAGCCTGTATGAAGCTACTTCAGACTAATTTCCAAGTCATTTATTTTAACAGCTATAGCATTTCTTTAAACCAATCCAGCCTTAATGCTTTTCTCCTAAGCAAATGTAGGCTCTGAATTAAGAAAAATACAATATAACTCTTAGCTCCTGAGCACCAGTTATTTAACAAATAATTTATGCACTTTTATACTTTTTTGACTAAACATTACCATAATAATTTGAAGCAAACCCATTATTGAACATGTACATAAAAATCTATTTGTAATATTTTGCAAATATGCAAATATGCAAAATATATATTTGTCCCTTTCAGGCATTATTGAAACACATGTATATATTGTTTCTAGTAAGTAAGTGATATTTATCACTTTACTAAAGACAAACTGTAAGATTTTACCTTCTAGAAATAACTATTCAATGATACCTTCTTACATTTTGAGATGCCAGAAAAGTCCATATTATCAGGTGTCTATGAATAAATAATACAAAATTTATATGTTTCTATATGAAAATATATCTGAAAACTCTACGTAGATTTCAGCCATATTTCTAACCGTATTTGGGAACAGCACAATTATGGTAACAAATAAAAATGCTACTATTTAAAAACTATATATATATTCTAAGCACTATTTTTTAAAACAGCTCAAGTGCAGGCAAATAAACATCAAAAGTCATTGATTGATAATACTTGTACAGCTTTGCTCTAGCTCCTAAAATAAAAAAGAAAATCTCACATTAAGACCAAATTGGTATGATGAGACAAATGTGGATAATATTTAATAAGAAAACTTTTTGTGATGATAATAATAAATTATAAATTAACTATAGATTAAATATACAATCCCAAAGAATTCTCTTTAGTTATGTATCTTTGAAGTTACTTATAGGAGCACCTTGGTGGCTCAGATGGTTAAGTGTCTGATTCTTGATTTTGGCTCAGGTCATGATCTCACAGTTTGTGAGTTTGAGCCCTGCATCATCGTGACAGTGCAGAGCCTGCTTGAAATTCTCTCTCTCTCTCTCTCTGTCTGTCTCTCTCTCCCCCCCAACCCTCCCCACCACCCCCTATCTCTCTCTCAAAATAAACTAAAATTAAAAAATAAACTTACTATTTACTTACAAATAGAATACATCATTTAACAATTAGTAACTATTACTAGGCTAATAACAAAAATAGCAGCTCTCTAATAATTTTAAATATAAATTTCTGCTGCTTAGATGATATCCTTTTTTTATAAAGTTTTAGTTATTAAGGTAGTCTTTATACCCCAATTGAGCTCACGCTCGAATTCATGCTGGAACTCACATCCCCAAGATCAATAGTCATTCTCCAACTGAGCCAGCCAGGCACCCCTAGATGGTATTATTTTGAACATGTTTAAGTTTTTTGAGATTTTTCTTTATGTTGTATACTATTTTTTGATATTAGGGCTTTAGGTATTGTATGATTTCTTATTTTAAATGATAAACATTTCTGTTGTATCTAGTTTCACACTGAGCTTTCCTGTGTGATTCTTCCATTAAAGTAGTATTAGCATTTTCATCAAATAATATTGTTTTTTATATTATGATTATATATCTATTATAGCTAAGATACATAAAACACTATGATTGCCTTGTATTTCTTATATTACGTTTGTGTTTCTACATAATCTACCATGAGATCATGACCTGAGCCAAAGTCGGACACTTAGTCCACTGAGCCATCTAGTATTCCCGGCATTTGAGTTTCTAAATTAAAGTTAATAATTGTCTCATTTATTTTTCTTTGACAGCTTAAGTCAAAATTTCATCCTGCTCTGATTTATCTGGTTGTTTTTTAAGCCCACTGCCTATCTGTTCTATAGGGAAACTCCTTGCCTATAATTAAAACTACCCAATGAATGTGTGTATGTGTTTTATTAATTGTATGCCCCACAGATGAAATTATTTCATTCCCAACATTTATACCTTTAATACTCAAAAAATAAGCTGGTGCAGTTTACTTGGTAATTTGCACCTATTTAATTTCTTTCTTCTCTTTACATTTTTATTATTTGGCTGGTGGACCTCTTGGGAGAATAAATTTTTTATTCTTTTCACTGATATTTCATTGCTTTTAATTTTGTGCTGTGTTGCAGCAGATTTCCTTAATCTTTTTTTCCCTAAAAAAATCCTTTTTTTGAAATTTTCATGTTTTGGCCATCACATCTTTATTCCAAAAGCACTTTAATTCTGATTTTCTGATTTTTCTTTTTCAACAGACTCCTCTAGGTGTTTCAGTACTGCAACACCTTCTGTTTTTCCTTTGAGAAATCTTTTATTTCACAGTATTTTTTCCTTTGTCTTAATACTTGATTAGATTGATTTTTTTACCCTGATTTATCATGGTATAGACTTTTCAGAAATATATGTTATTCTTTTATTTTCATATAATAATGAGGGTTTCACATATGGATGGAAGTTTGCTGTTGGGAATTGAACAAGTCATTGAGGGATGCTGAAGAACTGCAGCTACTTTTTTTTGTTTTGTTTCCCCCCCTTTTTAAAAGTCCATTTCTCCAAAAAGAGTTCTACTTTCTTTTCTTCTTATAAAATTTTTGGCTTGGAGCATCATGGGGGTTGGGGGCGGGAGAGGGGAAGTTGGAGACATTGTAGTATGTATACTTATTTAACTTCCCATTTTTTAAATAAATCCATTTTTATTCATGATTTTGTCTATTTGAGTGCTCTCTCTTTTCTTTTTGAGAAGCCTGGCTAGAGGTTTGTCAGTTTTGTTTATTTTTTCAAAAAAACGTCTCTTGGTTTCATTGATCTATTCAACTGTTTTTTTGGGTTTTTTTTTTTTTTTTTTTGGTTTCTATGTTGTTTATTTCTGCCCTGATTTTTATTATTTCTCTTCTCCTACTGGGTTTGGGATGCTCTTGTTGCTCTCACTCTAGTTCCTTTAGGTGCACTGTTAGATTTTGCACTTGTGCCTTTTTTATTTTCTTGAAATAGGCCTGAAGTGCAGTGTACTCTCCTCTTAGGACTGCCTTTGCCGCACCCCATAGAGTTTGAATTGTTGTATTTTCCTTTTCATTGGTTTCCATATATTTTTAAATTTCTTCTCTATCTG